>NC_039278.1:6399569-6584569 GCF_003368295.1 Carassius auratus | reverse complement strand
ACATACACTGGTCAATATTTTGTTTTTCGGCCTAAATGTCGGGATATTTTTGGAGATTCCTTGGCTGTTTAAGAGTAGCCTCTTGATCTGCTCCTAACGTTTCCTTGGTTTCCATGAAGTACCCGGGCTTCACAGCAAACTGATCCACCCGTGTGAAGTCAACAAGGGTCTCACACCCACATGCACAGTCTTGAACGTCATGTCTCCGTATAAGGCAGCCTCTCTAAGGACAGACAGACACAAATATCACTGCTGATTTGTTTGTGCAGTGGAGTGACTTTTTGATTTCCAATGCCTTCTCGGCTTGCCTGTAAGACATATTTGCACAATAAATACATTGATAAATAAATATATATCAAATATAACATGTATACTGGTTTCCCTAATGTTCTATTTTCAGGCACTTTTCTTGAGTAATTAAGTGTTGTTCAACCTGTTAAACAAGATTGTGCTTTTATACCAAACAAAGCCACAGATTCTGTTTCAGGAGAGAGATTCTGTTTGCTTTAAAACTCTAACTTCTAATCTGAGTCTCCAATCTTGATTTGGTTTTGTTTTTTCCTGTACATATCTTATACTCAAATCAGCTTATTTGATTAAAAAACATTTTAAATGCTTACAGTTCCTATAAAGAACACGTTTTGCATTGCACTTCTTTGCTTGTTTAATTAGTAGCGTGATTGACACTAGTTCCCCCGATTCACTGTTTTTTTTTTACCGTCTTGGATGTTCTGTCTTTCATACATCATATCAAATTAAAAGAAGTTGGGCTTTTAAAACCATGTGTCAAGAGCTGAATTCAATATTTTCCATATTTTACTCATTGAATATCGTTGTTTGACCGATTTTAAAACTCCTAAAGAAAGAAGCAGACTTGAAATCAACAGCGCAGGGATTGAAACTTCACGCTAGCACACACAGGTATACTATATATATATATATATATATACAACACTATTTATTGTAAAACAGGGCATGCAGATCTGCAGTCTCATGTGCTTTTGTTAGCCATGAGCTCAAAGGTCTTTAAATTGTCATTAAAGGGAAAAAAGCCCTTCAGCAAATTCTGTTCTTTCATACAAACATCTAATGTTTGTCTACATTCCAGGCATTACAGCTGCATAAGAGTATATTTGCTTGTAGAAAACATGAGAGCAACACAGCAAGACTAAGAGAATGGGAACTCCAGTCACCAATCAGTTATAGTTTGCAGTTCAGTTCTATTTCCTGTTCATGTTACATTATATGAAAACGGAAATATGAAAAATAAATAAAAAACACATTCTTCTAATGACCTTAAACAAGTCCAGTCAGGCCTGTATTATACTGGTGCACATAATATTTTAAATACAAATTATATATATATACACACACACACTACTATTTGTTATAATTATTGTATTAAAATGTTAAGCAATGATTCTAATGAAAGTCAAATTATGATACATATGTATTCTTCTCATGAGGTTCAGATTTGAATACTGCAAGTTTTCTTTAGAAATGATGGGGTTAAATAAGAATGGAAGCGTTTCAGAAAACAGCAGAGAAGGGGAAAGGACACTCAGTGCCTCAGGCTCCACTTCTATTATATACAGTAAAAGCTCAGCCCCAGGAAAACTGCTGTACTCTTGACATTCCCATGGACGGAAAACAAACCTTTTATGATAAATCTAACTCTTGAGGCGCTTTCCAATAAAAGCATTTCCAACTGTAACTTATGCTGTTCAGAAATGAGTTAAAGCAAAACATGCTGCTTAACCTTCTCCTTTGCATAACAGTTATATCAATATTAGAAATTATTAAATCACATGAAATAAAACACTCCATTCAAATGTACCGTTTTTCTTTTTTTTTTTTTTACTTAAAAGTGATTAGCAAAAAATAAACTCATCACAAATTTCAACAAATACAGAAATCTATAAAAATACATTCATTCAAAATGAGTGCCATAAACAATCATTGCGTTTAAGCCTGATGGTACATTTTCTCATAATCTGGAAATGAAGCAAGTCTGTGGTTTTTGTGGAATGTCTGGAAGGACACTTCAGGGACCCGTAACGCTAGGAAAGCTTAGCATGACATAATCCCTGTAGTCATTCATTGTGTTTCTTCTAAAACAACAAAAAAGGCACCTAGGATACACACGGCTCTGTATCCCCCCCCCCCCCCATTATTCATAAAGCTAACGGTCAAAGGCTGCTCTAGCCCGGTTTGACATTACCTCAAGTCACTGGCAAAAATGACCAAGAAAAACAACGCTTATGCACAAGTTATCTGTGGTTTCCATTCAGCGAGATGTTTGTAGACCTTCCAGGTCATGGACTCGACCTCTGTCGAGCCAAACGAAACTTGACAACATGAGATCCACTCCAAGAGGGCAGTGGGGGGGTGCAATTTTTAGCAATTTTCCCTTTTGCATAGAATTACCCGTTCACATGAACATTAAACCAATCTCATTGGCGAACATCAACACCAAATGAGACGTACATTATGTTTTTGGGAGAGGACGGCATCACATGCCTGCTAGCATCTAAGGTGGCAGCCTGCAGCTGGATTTAAGAGGGACTCGGCCCTCGTTCACAGCAAAATAAGGCACTTTGTGCAGCATCAAGAATGGCTTCGCACCTATAATTCTCTAGTGATCATGCCCAAATTCCCTGAATCTACACACACCGTTCTAGGCACAAGCCAGAGTCTGATGGCTCTTTGGGACACAAATGTGGGTATAGAAGCTTTGTTTGCTCCGGTACTGAATGTCCTCTTTGTTTGATGAGAGCGATCTGCCTCGCCTAGTCCGGACATCTCCTCTTCTCTCGGCCCCGCTGCAGGAAGCACAGATGCGAACGGCACCAACGAGGAACAAGAGCCAATCTCAATCTCAGAGAGGCGTCCGGGAGAATCAAATCTCGGCTTTGGTTTCGAACATCAGGTGATGTTCAGCTGGCAGAGAGTTCAACAGGTCATGCAGCGACGACGCATGTTGATAGACTGAGGGTTTGGGTCCACCTGAGAAGAGAGAGAAAAAAAAAACAAAAAAAACACGTCAGATCATTTCCAATACGATACTCTTTAAAAATACCAGATTCCTTTATCAGTGAGAATCAACTCTTTATAAGAAGGACAAAACACTTCCTGTATCTTTGATGTCAAAGGCTGTGGATTCAATCTTATTCAGTATTCTGATGCAAATTCAAAAATTCAAAAATTGGGAAGATGCTAATTTTGTGATTTTGCTTTGATTTAACACTTTTTTTTTTTACAAAAACTAAGTAAAAAAACAAAAAAAGGTAACTGGAATAATCAAAATAAGAAAGTGTCAAATTCTTAAAGTTGCCGTTATAAGGAAAAAAGTCGCAACTGATGAACAATAAGATGATGTAAAGTGGCAAATACAAGCCACAATTATGAAATATAATCTGCAGTTATGGAAAAGAAAGTCACAAGACTTACAAAAGTTACAAGATAAGATTTCTTTAAATATGTTGTAGAAATAGGCTTCCAAAAATGTTCACTTTTTGTTTAATAAATAAAGGGCCTCTTCTGGGGTAAATTTTACTCGCGAGTAGGAAATAGGTTTCCATGAATTTCAGTTTTCCGTTCGATATAAAATTTTGGGATCTCTTCCGAGGCAAAAATCTTTGTCCCGACTGACAAAAGCAGTTAAAAATCACTTTCTAGTAAAGAAAAAAACCCATCGCGCGTGTAACCGTCCGCTCACCTCACAGTACACCGGAGGAGGCCGTAGTCTGAACTCCTGCATGCAGGCCAAGAGGGAGCGCTGCAGCACGCCGCTGAGGTCCTCCTCAGGTGGGACTGTGGTGGAGTTCAACACCGCATCCTCGTCTGACACGACCGAGCTGTAATCTGGAGGAGCTGTGGTAAAAAAAAAAAAAAAAAAAGAAAGACTTAATATGAACTTGCATTGCATTCAGGCTGACGAAAGAGAACGAAACTCGGGGAGGTGAATAAACGTACGCTCAGGCTGCTCCGGGATGGCCATGCGAAGCCACTCCATGTTGACGCTGTACTGGCTGCTGACGCTAGACGTGCGACTGCCGAACGGATGCAAAGGGATGGTGCCCATAACCAAAGGAAGCTCCAGGCAAAGCTTGGACGTCCCAGGAACACTAACACACACCTAGGAAAATACAAAGAGATGTTAAGTAACATCATTCTTCCAGCTTTAGGAGTTCAGCAGTAGCTTAGCTCTCAAACTCACCCGGAGCATGTATTCCACTTTAATGATGCGACACTGCAGGATGGACGGCCCGACTGGAGGGATTTTGATGGCTCGGCCGTGCCACGTCTCCCTACGGCGTGCACCAACTATGTCCCCGCACAGAGTGGCCACCACGGCCCGCTTGTGTTTCATGGTGCCCCTTGCGATGAAGGTCTGCGTCTGGGTGATGTAAGCTTTCGGCACCACGGAGCGAGACGTGGAGTTATCGAATTCGGCGAAGACTGGGATCACTTCCCCCGGCGTGTAGCCCTTGCGGTCGATCTTCGCGGTGACCGACACCTGTCCGCAGTTGCGGTACCAGATGCGGGACATCTTGTCTTTGGTTCCAGCTTGAGGTGCCTGAAGTAAAACCTCTGGTTTAGCATGCATGCCAGCAAAACTATGAACCGAAAATGACAAGGCGACGTTTATTCCGGAGGTTCCTACCAGTAAAGTTGGCGTGTTGATGTCAATGGGCTCGATGACGGTGAACTCCTTCTTGATCTTCTTGACGGTGGCCCATGGGCGATGCAGCTTGACCTTCACCCAGTATCGAATGCTGCCGTGTTTGCCCTCAAAGGATGTCACTAGAGTCCTGACAGACAAAACGCTTACATTAACGCCCATATCCTTCACAAATAAAGCTAAACCTTTGTAAAGGTTGTAATAAATGAGTAATAAAGCAAGCAAGACTTACTCCTCTGGCAGCTGGAAACTGAAAGGGTACTCGTGTCTCCCGGCAGACAGGACTGTCAGTTCACCGTTATCTGGAGGGGAACAAGGTAAAGAAACATGATTGCACCAATAAATCATAAAAGCATGGCGCTAGGGGCTGTAAATGTCAGAACTGGATCACGACACAAAACCCAACATTAACCGCTGATGTTGAGTCAGTCTAGTTAATTCAAAAGCTTCAGGTTAAGGTTTTGTTGGTTAATAAAGCCATGGAGTTGAACTTTGTCTAAAATGTTTCTCATTTAACCACAGCCTCTTGAAAAATCACTGAAAAAGCCATTTTATTTAAACGCTGCTCACTATAATTAAAAAGTTATTTCACATATTAACCAATCTGCTGTAAAAGCATGATGTTCCAGTTGACTCGAATTAAACGCATTCAAAACAATGTGAAATAAAGGCTCTACAGCATAAAAACTACATAAAATGCATGTTTTTTTATTGTGAACGGTAATCTGCTGTTTTGAAGAATGCAGCGATATCATAATCAATTATGAACGATTCGTTTGAGTGGTATATGATCAATAAATCCAATAGAAAAACAGATCTGAGTGATTCGTTATCGAGTCTTGCTGTAGGATTAACATTAACTGAAAGAGAATCACTGAAGTCCACACACATCGCGTTTAAAGACTTCAGATGAGTGCTTCAATATATTTTCACTTTCATTTTGGTGAAAAAAGTGGGCATTGTGTTTTTTTTAAATCACCTCTCACGTGAGAAAGCAAGTCATAGGGGGTTGGAGCGACATGGGGAGAATAATAATTAATTTTATTTTAGGGTGAACTGCTTTAAGAGTCGCCTCGATGAGCTCGACAGAAACGAGTTGGAAGTCTTCTGCACGGTTTTAAACCTTCAGAGGGTCTCTGTGAGGGACTGACCTGCCTGCAGCAGCACCTCTCTCCGGTTCAGGTACTCCACCTCGTCGCTGTAGTTCTGCGTGTACGCGGTGCTGGAGCCGGCGCTGCGGGACTCGGTCCAGTGAACTCTAGCGAAACCTTCAGCGTGCAACTTCAGCGACTCGACTTTACTCTCCGCCGAGAGCTCGAGCACGACCTTCCCGGAGACAACATCTCCACTGCTGAACACCGGAGCACAGTCCAGCTCCGGGGAATCGAACACTATGTCGAACTTTTTCAGCTTGTCGAAAATCATCTTTGGTCTTGCAAAAGTTTGCAGTCTCTTGAGTAGTCCGAGTTCAGACGTGCGAAGTCAAACAAAGAGCGAAAGGATGCGTTCAAGTGCAGAGGAGAAGCTCTTACTTCAGCTTCAAAACAAAACTGAAGCTGTGCATGTTCCCTGCTCGGCCTTTAAACTCGTGTGGGCGGGGCTTACCGATGTTATTATGTCAGGAATCGCTGCCTGCTCATAAACATCTTAACTGGGTGTGGATGGAGAGCTCGGATGATTGATGCTTACAGGTTCTCAGACAAAAACAAGCTGACTGAGCATGCCCCAACCAGAGGAACCTCCCAGTGAAGAAGTTCAGCAAAACAAAAACGGGTACTTTCTGTGCTGTTGTGCTACTTTCCTGTCAATCACTTTCCTGAAAGACGTGCATATTCGGAGTTCCTTTGCATACTATAGATTAAACAAACAACGACGCTTTAAACGAAAGCCGTTCCAGTCTCTCTAAATAATAATAATAAATAAATAATTGATGTCAAAAAAAGGGAACTGCCAAAGTATTAAACTGTCAAACAAAACAGCAAAACCACTTTTTCTAAGACTGTTATTAAACAACAAATCAACTTTCTTTGTTAGCAGCGGAATGAAGTTCACGTGCCGCCCTCTCGCGGAGAACCGCATTGGTTGGAGTAGGGTTGCCAGGTTGAGGGGTATCCTCCGGCAATTGTCGCGTTCATGGGGATAAATGAGCGTTTTTTGGCGTTGTAAAAAAAAAAAAAAGTAACGTAATTGGGGTTGCTTCAATCCGCAGACATGAAAATCTACCAGCGGGAACAGTGTTAACCTAGCCCAATCCCGCGGGAAATCTACGGACCTGGCAACAACACTGTTTCAGCGTGACCCGTTCCCCCTCTAGTGGATTCAAGTTGAAATTACAATGTGAGGACTGTCACGTCTCTGCTGCCAAGACACGAGCTGTTTATTTAGATAATGATAAGCAAACTCTGGCCATGCGATTTCTTAAACTGACACTGCGCTATGTAAACACGTACTAAAACTGTGTATCATATCCACGACTGTGTAAAGACCTGTGCTTCCCCGGATGCCTGCATCACTGCAATCACAAAAGTGTCCTGCTGAGAAACTAATATGGTGTTGTTCATGGCAGATGCCAGTAGTGATATTTATTTTCCTTTTTTTTTTATTTGCATTTAGTTATTTTATTTATTTCAGGTAACAACAAAAACAAAAAAAGGCTAAAACCTTAATATAGCCAAATATCGGCCAATTCGATTGAAGCATGTATACTAGTAATCATGTTCCTAAAAGCACTCATGATGTCAGTTGTGATATCTGACTAAACATTAGCTGTGATGACGGATCTATGCTTCTGTCTGCCGCCTCATTTCACTTTATCACCGAAGAAAGAAACGAGTGTTTGCATTCTGATAACCTTTGATAACTTGACGGGGAAAAAATGCTCACTGTCAATGAAGAGAGCACCAATAAGTCAATGTACAATTTATTTGTAAATAAAATATTTTTCGTATAAAGCTACTTTGCATGCTAGATAACAGTTTTTCAGACGTATCCTATATAATACATTTCAAAACAAAAACAGAACAGTGTTGGAACACCATATTGTACTACATTCGTAGAAATTGCCAATAACTGCTGCAAAGTGTTGAAATCATGTAGTTAGTCATAACATCGCTCGTTTTTAGAGCAGTAAAACACGACCTGATAACCTGTTAATAGGAAGTACCGATTTACATCAAACCAAACGTGCCTTTATTTCATTTTAATGTCAATAGCTGAGCTTTTATCCCCTTGGCGAGAAGCTTTTGGCTTGTGAAGTGCAGTTGCTCGTGTGTATTTCACATAAACAGATGAATGATTAACCAGATCACACACTCTGTGCCAGCTGTCAAAGGACACGAAAATGAAGCTGGTCAACAATGAAACCACTGCATGACTGCATGACCACAGCTGTGCCATTCTGTCATTGTTTAGTCACCCTCATGCTGTCCCATGCATGACTTTCTTTCTTCAGCATTTTAACGTATTCAACATGAATGGTGCTTGATGATGTAAAGCCTTGAAAAGGGTATAAAAATCACCATGAAAAGGTCCTCACAAGCTTTATAAGCCATTTGGAGCCATATGGAATGACAGTGAGGAAACTCACGTTTGTGTTGTGCACATTATTACTGATAATATAGATATCGGCCCTGACTCGATGAGGATTCAATGTCCATCATCTGTTCAGGTCAAATTTTAACAAATATATATTTCTGGCCATTTTATGTACATTATTTTTTTTAAAGCAATTAAAATATATTATATAACAATTCAATCCAAAAAAAAAAAAAAAAAACATTGGAAGAAGAAAAAAAAATTCAGTGAGGAACACAGGCCTACTTTACAATGTTCCAAAAACATTACAATATTTAATTATAAATTAAGCATTATTAAATCATTATAAATCTAGCATTGATCTCTAGTATTCTATTCCATCATGTAGGCTACGGCAAAATTGGAAATGCATTTTGAAATTTATTTTGGTATATGAAGGTGTATATATATATATATATATAAATGTGTGTGTGCGTGTATATATATATATATATATATATATATATACATATATATATATATATATATATATATATATATATATATACATATATATATATATGTGTGTGTGTGTGTGTGTATATATATATATGAAAATAGATTTCATTGAGTTTTACTGTTTACAACACTATATATATATATATATATATAAATCGACGCAAGCCCACCTCTGATCAGGTGCCGTCTCTTCCTGAAGTAAGTGATCTTGGACGTGTGGTCGCTGTAGACGGTGCTGACGCCGACGCTGCGGTTTTCCAGCCAGTGTGCTGCAGCGACCCCTCGGCCCAGGACTCGCAGGGCTCGGACCGTGATCTCCCGGTTGAGCTCCAGGATCACCACGCCGCTGATCGTATCTCCACTGCCGTACACAGCATCCTCCGGACCGTCCAGCTCAAGAGCAAACAGTCTGATGCTTCGGAAAGCCATAACTGTGATGCCCAAAATATAGAGTTCAAGTCATATAACTAAGTGCTCAATTGAAACGCAATTAAATCTGCAATGTTAACTAGTTTAAAACGTTACTGAGTTACATGGGTGACATTACAGCTAAGTCAAAGGAGCAACTTACCTTCAGCCTTTAAAACCCGCAAACTGCGTGAAAAACAAAAAGCAACAGCAACAAGGCTAAAAGTTAAATGTATTCTTTCTGTTGTTTGGAGACCGCCCTCTTTCGATTATGCACCAATAGGAAACAGACCACGCCCTTTCATGATGTAGCCACGCCCCTGAGCTGGTGTAAACATGCCTCTGAGCAGATGTTTCGAAGTGAATAACGGGTCTGTTTTAAGAACCCATAGAGGAGTAATAGCCTAATGTTGTTTAGCGATACATTTTCTTTCTATATGTTATGTAACATTTCCTGTCTTTATTGATGTATATCTGCCGGGATAAAGAGGAGTCCAAACGAGTACCGCCCCCCAAAGAACAAACCAAAAACAAAACAATGTAATTATATATATATATATATATATATATATATATATATATATATATATATATATATATATATATATACATATACACGTACACACACACACACACACACACACACACACATTGTGTGTATTATATTATAATAATATTTGATACTAAAACATATTAGAGGTAATTTATTTATGCATTTATGTATTTTTTTGTATAAATATATATATATATATATAGAGAGAGAGAGAGAGAGAGAGAGAGACCGTATATACACACACACAGCTATATATATATATATATATATATGTATCAAGTGGAGTCCAAACGTCTGAGAAAGTTTTGGGATTTTGACTAATTAAAAATAAAGAAAATGACAAAATGAGTAATATTAGTAATATTTAAGCTTTCGCGCTATTTTCAAGGTCATCTAAATAAATGAATAATGTTGTCATTAAAACAAAAGGGGGACAACGACTAAAACTCCTACTACTCCTACTTTCATCCAAAATATAATGATCAGACTATACTCGTTTTATTCATTAGCTTGGGTTAAACTAATTTTAGTTTGTTGGATCAGCGGCTATGCTAATGATGTCTCTATTTTGTTTCTATGTTTTTGCCACGGGATAGGATTCACACAAGCTAGAGTCTGGATCCAGAACACCGGAGAAGAGATGATGCTAACACTGAATCAACAACAGAACTAACAATTATTGCTACATGTGTGACTGCATCATATAACAATTATTAATTCATAATATTGATAATGCTCATCGTCTAGCTGACTACGTCTTGTATTAATTTTTTCTAAAAATCCTGTCAAACGTGCACAAACTGACAGTCACCACCATAAGCTACTACTAAATATTGTAGAAACATAATTTTCTGTAAAAAAAAATTTTAACGATTCGTATTGTAAAAAGCGCTATACAAATAAACTTGAATTGAATTGAAATTCATAATGAAAACATTTTTTAAACTAGAAACATGCAAACGTAGAAGCACTTTCAAAATATGATATCAAAAGTCTGGACCAACCATAAACATTTACATGATAGTGACAATATTCCTAATTCCATTAACGTAATGGAACTTGAATGTGTATGCATAAACACCAAAAAACGTGAAGTTCAAAGTTGCAACTTGTAACAAGAGTAGATGTTGTGAGTAAGACGTGACACCATCATCTCAACAGACCGTCTGATTACAGGATCATGCCACTTTCCCAACACAAACACAGACCTGCAAGGAGACTCTTCAGTGACAGACAGCAGCACGTTCACCTGGAAAACCTCTGCCACTGTCCCATGATACCTTGCACATGCTCTGGCTTAAATACCACACATATATTATATCATGTGAAGTCTGTGAGTTAGTCGCCTTCTGATACACTTCATATAGTCATTAACACCTTGCGCTCCAGACTGCCATTTAACCTTGAAGTTACACACACACACACCCTTTTGATTGTAAGTAGGCCATGTTCTGTTGTCATAACACGCCTCAAGCCTCTTATATGTTGATAAGAACCAATCACATTTGTAGTTATAGAGGTAATGATGTTATGTGCCAAATTCTGGACTTCCAACATGACATGAATTTCACAGGATATCCATACACAAGTGATGCTTTGAAACTGCATGCTTTTAATATTTTAAAGTCAGAAACAAAAAAGGTCTGCCCTATTAACAAATGTCCTTGTCCTTTTTTAAGTCTGTGTGTATTATCAGGTGTTTGTCACCAAGTCCATCAAGAAATATTAAATCATAATTGGATTGTGCTGATAATGCATGAACGTTGCAAAGGCCTACAGTCGGAAAAGGACATTTGTAAAGAGTAAAGATCTTTTTAATGTTATTTGGAGGTTTTTCAACTCAAAACGCCATATGGCTGACGTGTTGTAGAGGTGGCTTTTCCAGGGATGCCTTGCAGTAGGATTTGGGCACAAATGCTTCATTGTGGATTGTCCTGAAGTCATGTTTGCTGTGCCGGGGCCTTATATGACTGTCTTTAACCTAGAAAGAGATTAGTTTAAGTCAAGATCAGCTCTAAAACATATTGTGCTCTTAAACACACATTACTGGTCTTTGAAACAACTATTATACTTTACAACCCCTAAATGCTCTAAGTTTTTTGAGATACAATTTTTTTTTTATTTTCCTAAGCTGTAAGTCGTAATCATCAGAATTAAAACAAACAAACAAACCCTTGAAATATTTACGTTTGTGTGCAATGAATCTGGAATATAAGAAAGATTGCTTTTTTAATTAAATTACAAAAAATAAATACCTTTTCCATGATATTAATTTTTTTTTATATTAACCTTTAAATTGGTAGTATCAGGCAAAATACCTGATTTCGACAATATAATTTTGTGACACTTTTTAACTATTTGTTCACTAATTTTTATCACATGGTTTCAACCAGAAAAGCTCGAGACAACTTTAAAAAACTGACAATGCCTCTGTTTACTTCTGAAGGACTGGATAATAAATAGGAAACAGGTGAGCTGCAGTTTATCTGTTGTGAAATGTAAATATTTTACCTGCTGAAGCTGGCTAGGGCTCATTTTCTGTCTTCTACAGTTCAGGGGGACAAAATCTTTTTGCATGGTTGTAAGCATCCGATCTTGCTCTAACAATTAAATAAAATGAAATAAACAAACATATTAGAGAATAATACATATAACATTATTAAAACAACTACAAAATTATTGATTTAATTTTTTTCCTTTTATATTATTTTTAGAATATATTTTATATTTTTGATAAAATTTTTTGAACCAATGTTTTTATTTTATTTTTTATTATTATTATTATTATATTTGTAAAAAAAATTGCCAGGTAACCAAGGTAATTATACTAAACTAAAACTAAAACCAAGAAGAAAAAAAAATTTATACTTTTTTTGTTACTTTAAATATATATATATATATATATATATATATATATATATATATATATATATATAACAATAATTCAAAAATTCAACATGACATATTAAAATAACAAAAACTAATAATAATAAAAAAAACCTTTAACTAAAATTAACCTGAATTCAGATTCATTCAAATTCAGAATATTAACAAAAATATAATAGTATCTAAATAATACAAAAAAACACTGCAAGTAACTTAAAAATGTTCTTTGTTTAGTAACATTTAAATTAAGTGTTTTTATTCTAGTCAAAACAATAACAACAACAACAACAACACTTTGTATGACTGAATCAGTGCCAACATTCAGTTACTCCAAGAGTCATTCAGAAGGTTAAGTTAAAGCAGAACAGCCGCCCATATGCTCTTTTTACACTCTAACAGTATAATGTGTAGTAATGTGGGCAGGTCGTTTCAGGAGACTTTTCATTGTGAACATACAGGTAAAAGTACCTTGCTCAAACAGCACATGGCTAGGTGGGTAGATCGGAGGTTTGGGGTGGACCGCCTCTTTTGGTGGGAACTGCTCTTGTGTTGCTGTGCTATAAAAGCTTCCAGCTAGATCAGGCCTCCCAAATTCAACGCTGCTCAGAGTCCTGAGACTGGCTCCATCCACATGCACTGGGAAATGTGAGCGGTTTATCTGAACGGCAAACATCTCAGTTAGAAACGGCATGCTTTGCATTATATAGATTTTCTAGAAAGAGTAAGTTGCAACAGGTCAGACCTTTGGGAAGAAGCACTGGTTTGTTGTGGACAGTCTCTGCTGGTCACACGTGAGCGTCTCTCCTTTAAACACAGAGCTGAGAGTCGGGCATCTGCGCTCGAAGTGAACAGGGCCTGGTAAAAACAAACAGAGTTATTAAAGTCATTGATGAATATGTCATAATTTGTAAATGTTCCTATTGTGTGATGAATGTACAGCAGAAGTCATAGTTTGATGTTTCAGTCTACTTGAAATTTACAAAAGTGAATATTTAAAAAATCAGGAATACTGAAATGGCACCATCTGCTGCTCATGCTGTGCTTTTACCTTTAACATGCACAAAGCAACAGATAAAGTTGACTTTGTGTTTATTTAGAAGAGATACCAACTTTGAATACTAGTCATTGAGTGTAAGACACAAGCAGGCCACTACAAGGTCAGAATAAAATAAGAGAGAATTACATAGTTCACAATTAATGTCATGATTTCAATCTTTGGAAAGCAGACTCTAAAAACCAATAATATTAAACATGACATGCATTAAAATGTTACATTTAATTTAGATATTAATGTTTTCACTTATTCATAGTTTAAAAACTGTTTTACAGCATCAGGGAAAAAATCGGTATTAAATAACATTGAAATACTATTATAGTTTTTATTAATATTTGAATCAGTTAAAATTTTTTAAATAAATATTTCTTTTTTATTTTAATGTTTTTTTTGTCATTTTTGAAGTCGTTTGGTTTTTATATGTCTATATAATTATTTTGTTTCAGTTTAAGTTATTTTAGTATGTCAATTTTAACTAAATAAAATTAGAAATGTTGCCTTGGCAATTAGCGGAAATAATAATTTAATAATAATAAAAATAATATATAAAAAAATTTTTCTGTTAATGTTTATTTCAATGTCTTTAATGGTTTTAATTTTAGTTTTGGATTCAGTTAACTTTAATAATCCTGCCCCATGTCCTGTATTAAAGAACAAAATATATATACAGTGCGCAATTATCAAATATACCACATTTGTGTGCATGAAATTCTTCAGATGAGTTTGTTGTCCATTTGTCATCAGGAACTTCCCGAAGGTTGATGCGCCGAGATTTCTTGATCTTGGGAAGCAGACATTCTTTGAATTCAGCCGAGCTGTTGAAAAATAAAGATTTTTTTCTGACTGTCCACATGGTTTTAGATTTCTCTCATGTTATTTATAGAGCTTTCTTGTGAGGTTTTATACAATCAGACACGGTACATTATTAAAATGTGCATGCTGTTTGTTTATGCTGCATACAGAGGCACACTAGACGCACCTGTGGTCACCTGACTGTCCGAATGAGGTGGAATATGTTTGTTTGTATGTCTTTTCTCGGTCTCCCATCACCACAGATGAATACGGAATTTGATGCTAAAATAAAAGACAAAAAGATGCTATTGAACTGCAACATTATTGGCGCTCTCTGAAACCACTGCCAAATAATATCAAATTGCCTTCTCTGTCTCTGGAGGACTAGGATACCATCTGTACTGGAACTGCTCATGATAACTGGATCTGAACCTGTCCCTTCTGTCCATAATTAGACTCGATCCGACACCTGATCGATACCAGAAAAGCATCTTATTAAAAACTAAATGTCGGTGGAGCATGTGAGTGTGCAGTACTTACCCGTTTTCGCCGATTGCTTTGCTCTGAAGATCCGGGACACTTTATGTTTGACGTAGGAAGACCTATAGGTGGGTTCAGGATATTTGTCCTCCGGCAGACTTGTCCTGACTGCAGTGGTGGGACGAATTATTTTGGCTCCATACTTGGGCAGGGGCTTTAACTCAGATTGAGTGGTCTCATAGTCTCCACACCTGTCCTCTGAGTGCAGGTTAAAGTGGGTCAGGTTTGGCTCTATGACGGGGGGTGCTGGATGAGACGGGAAGGACAGCGCTGTCTCTCTCTGGTACTTTGCCAGATATTTCTGGTCTTCACGCTGGAAGAGTGGTGAGACGGGCTGAAGGACAACATCTCTTTGCGACTTGACGCTGACATCTACTAGTTTGAAGTGGCTCTTGTTCGTTGTCGCAAACATGTCGTCTGCGCCATCCAAAAACGGTAAATTTGAGATTGTAGAGCGAAGCATCTTCACAGATTTGTGAACAAGTAAGACAGATTGTAAAATGCAGAAATGTGCAGTTAAAATTGCTTTAAACTTCGAATTTGTCTTCTCAGTGCGATCAGGTCAGAAGTTCGTCACTTTAATAGTGAAAAGAAAAAGAAGGAAGTATTGTGTATGATGTCATAAAGAGGTTAATGAGATGCGCCAGTCAAACATTCCGCCAGAATCATTCGAATATATACAACATGACGGTTTACAGCTTCAACATATTCTTAGTTTCATAGAATACTGCTGCATTTTAATTTTTTTGTTAATTAGATTTTCAACATAGTTATGATCCATCATGACCCCCCCCCCCCCACACAAAATATTTTAATCCTAAATGTCCTATGCTTAACGATTTGTCGATTAGATATTATAAACTAAGTACTTGAATTCAGTGAAGACCTGTTAGCATACCACCATTTCTTTAAAATGTTCAGTTCTCTTTCTGCTTCTAGAAGTGTGAAGTAGCTTTCTTTGATTTCTTCGACTGAGGAGAACTTTCACTCTTCAGTAGATGGCAGTATCGAGTCAGTTACAGTGCCCCAAAAAAGTCTTAACAAATATCACACAACTTTGAAATATACAAGTAGACTATGTATGTGTATGGTTGTTAGCATTTGTGTATGCAGATGCCACTTAATATTGAATAATTTTAATTTATAATGTAATGATACCGAGAAATTTTTGAACATGCCGAATATTTTTGGGGCCACAGGATGAGACCTAAATTTGTCTGAATTATTAATTATTGAACTATTAATATTATATATATATATATATATATATATATATATATATATATATATATATATATATATATATATATATATATATATATATATATATATATATATATATATATATATATTTTATTAAATTATTATAACAGCAACAATGCTTCAAAATGAACCATAATTATTTTAACTGAATATTGCACTGGTTAATGCAAATTAGTGCAACTGTTTATTACTTCATTCATTTGCACATGCCATATAACTCGACCGAATAAATACCAAAGCATAGCTATTTATAAAGTATCATAAGGGCTATCTTTAAGGTTTTGTGAAAGAATGGTTAAAGGATGTATACTCAAGAAGCAAATACGTTTATTGGGAATTCATATAAAACCAACAACAACAGGCACACAATAGAAAAATAGCATATGTGCAAATGTCTTTAAGGTTATAGGGCAAGTGTCCAAGCAAGGTTAAATGAAAGCAATAGTTAAAGTGAAAGTTCATGTTTTTTAAAATAGGAAAAATTATATACCATAAAGCTTGGTATAAAGATGCATGCATACATAAATGCAAACGGTCTATAAAGTGTTGTTCCTTAAGGGTTGTTGCATTTAGAACTAATGGAATCTGACAGTGACAGTTAAATGAAAGTACTCTCCAAAACAGTAGATCCTTGCAAAAACGCATTCGATCTATAACTACCTACATATTTAGACTGCAGCAGACCAGTTAAAATAATTAATTAATGAGTAAGTGAAAAAAAAAAAAAAAAGTTAACGATAACCATTCACGTTTGTCACTAAGAGAAATATCACGTTTTATTAGTGCTTTGTGCTTAGATTTCCCCGTTTCTCTGGTTGTCAAACGCAGAGCCCTTCATTTATCAAACTTAATAAAGGAATAAGAGAAACCATAAGCTTTTACATCGCTTAACGTCCTAACAGAGACATGCTGGTGTCCGTAAATAGTGAGATCTTCTCATTCGTCAGTTCTAGTTATGCATCTAACAATACTGGTGAACACATCGAACGTTAGCTTATATCTACAGAACGTTTTGTTCAAAGTCTTATTCTAATTAGAAGACTAGTCACAACCAAAATCACAGATCTTAACAACACTTTCAAATATATTGTCATATAGTACCAGTAAACCGCTCTAAAGAAGGTCTAGTCTGTTTATGATTTTCCTCGTGACTATTTCAAGCAAACAGGGCCAGTTCTGTGCGAGAAACATCTGGTAAGTTACACCCGTGGCTCTCAGGAAGTGAATGTGGAATGAACGTGTCCTAAATTAATCCTAGTCATCACCGCTCTAGTTTTCACTAGGAGACTAGTACCGTGACCAAGCGTTGAGTTGTGCAGCTTGGGAAGAGTTCTTATCTACCTCATGATTAACATTTGTCTGAGCGCAGAGGTCATTTCTCCAGGAGCTCGGCTAGGTTCTGCCGCAGGTCGCTCAAGTCGTAGATCTTGACGTCTAAAGTTTCAATGACCTTCTGCACCGCGCACTCCGCCCTGCTCCGAGCATCCTGGGACGAAGCTAAAGCGCTCTCTGCTGTTCGCACTCGTTTATCCAACTCAGAGTTCTTCACTTCCAGGTCCTAATGCCAAGACAAGGAAGACAAAACATGATCATATTTATACAACTAAGATCAAAGAAGGGTTATTAAAGTTCTCAGGGTTATGGGATAAGAAATAGGAGACAACTGTGCGGCAATATAAAGACCAAATCTAAAGCAAATAACAAGAAAACAAAGCAAAAGGAAACAAATATACAATTACATATAAAAAAAAAAAATACAATAAAAAGAGAATAAAGAAATACAATAATGAAAACAAATTAGTTTTAAAGCCATAAAAACACTTTCTCTAAACAATACAATAATGCATAAAAATAAAACAAATACATATATATATATCTCATCTCAATTTAATTTTACATTTTTACTAATATAACTAAAAATTGATAAAAACGAAATCTAATAAAAACTGAAAGTCTGAAAATATACAAATAAAAACTAATTCAAAATACTAATAAATATCTATAAATGAAACTATAAATGCCTAAAGCTAATACTTATCATACTTATATGTTTTGTGATATGGAAGTTTACCTGTATCCTTTGACAGGCCTCTTCCTTTTCTTTCTCCAGCTCACTTAAATCTGGTTTCTTGCTTCGTAGAATCTTTATTTCCTGTAATAACCATCTTTACTGTAAACATGGAACATTCTATACCAAATTTTGTACCATTTTAAGAAATGTAGAAGTACTTCTATTTTCAATGGATATTCACCGGTATAAAATGTTTTTTTTATGAAAACGGGCTGAACCTTGAAATAATAATTTTGTAAACATTTCAAATGTATAGTATTTCACAAGTGTCACTGATTACATACTAATTTATCTTTAAGCAATTCCATATTTATGAGTATTTCTGTGCTGGTGTCACCATTGGCTTGTTCACAGGGGACCAGGATCACACTTTCAGTAATGAAGCGCAGAAGTACTTGCAGTAATTATGCACAAAAGGTAATTGTACTCTCAGTTTCACTAACACTAATTAATTCATTACATCATGATTATTATTGGGTCCAAAACAACAACCAAAATGCTAATTTTGGTGTACATTCTGAAAAAGGCCACACCAAATTCAGGAATATTAGGTCACACAAATCTATGCTAAATCCTGGTTGGACTGACACACACACACACACACACACACACACACATAAATATAAAGCTAGAAGCCACATCACAGGCTGCCGCTGTATTTACATGTGCGAGTAATTTTCATACACGATTATGTTCATAAATAAACCTTTTTTAGATTTAATAGAAATTGATAAAACAGTGTCTGTGCAGTTTACAGTGTTGAGATTATAATGGTGAGTCTCAAGATGGATTCTCTTGCAGTGTCAGTTAGCACTGTTACTACTTAAAGCAATCTTTACCTCATCTTTAGCTCTGATAAGAGCCTCCATCTCTGCCACAGTCTGTGTGAGCTCCTCGCTGCCCGTCTCACTGGAAGCAGAAACTCCACTCTGAGCCTCCAGCTCTGCAACCTGAAACATCAAACCAACAGAACTGCTATTACAAGATCTGTCATCAAACTCAGGCCGAGCCTACGGTATAAAACCAGAAACATCTTTTTAAAAACTACTTAAAAAAAAAAAAAAAAAAAAGTTTAAAATGAAAAAAGGCTAAATTATTTGATATTTTAGAGACTTATTGACCTTTACTTATTGGGCGCAGAGCATGACTACGATTTAATATTATCATTTGAACAAAACTGTTTCACTATTTGTTTCTAAAAAAATAATAATAATAATAATATATTGTTCCAAACTACTCAAGGTTTTCTTTTTAGGCAAGGCAAGGCAAGGCAATTTTATTTAAATAGATTTCGTACACAATTGTAATTCAAAGTGCTTTAAATAAAATAAAGTAAAATAATCATAAAATAATAATAATAATAATAATAATAATCACAAAAATAATAGGAATTTAAAAACTTTGAAAATGATTTAATATTTGATTTAAAATGAATTTAAGACAGTGGAATCATTTTTGGGGTGGCATAAAATACAGTGCAGTTCATAAAATACAGTGCAATCAGTTCGGACATTGCACAGTGTTCTTTCAATAAATGTACAGCTAAACATTTGAGTTTTGAGTCTAGGTTTAAAAGTGGCTAAAGGTTAGCACATCTGATCTCTTCTGGAAGCTGATTCCAACTGCAGTGGGCATAATAACTCAAACAAGATTGCCCTTTGTTTTGTGTGAACCCTTGGTATTTCTAACTGACTCGATCCTAATGATCTGAGTTCAGTTTGTATTCAGTGAACATATCTGCTATGTATCCTGGTCCTAGGTCATTGAGTGATTTATAAATGAGTAAAAGTACTTTAAAATCAATCCTAAATGTAACTGGAAGCCAGTGTAAGGACCTGAGGACTGGTGTGATATGCTCAGATTTTCTGGTTTTAGTCAGAATCCTGGCAGCAGCGTTCTGGATGAGCTGCAGCTGTCTAATGGTCTTTTTGGGAAGGCCGGTGAGGAGCCCATTACAATAGTCCACCCTGCTGGTGATAAAGGCATGAACAAGTTTCTCCAAGCCTTGACTGGAAACAAAACAACTAATTCTTGCAATGTTTTTTAGATGATAGTATGCTGATTTAGTTACTGCTTTGACATGACTACTGAAACTAAGGTCTGTCTCCAGAATCACACCAAGATTCCTGACTTGATTTTTAGTTGTTTGACCCCTAGAGTCAAGGTATGCATTCACCTTGAACACTTCATCTTTGTTTCCAAATGCATAGACTTCAGTTTCTTTCGTGGTTTAACTGAAGAAAGTTCTGGCACATCCAACTATTAATTTCATCAATGCATTGGCAGAGGGAGTCAATGGGGCTGTAGTCATTTGGAGATAAGGCTAGGTAATAATGGGTATCATCAGCATAGCTGTGATAGGCAATTTGGATCTTTCTCATTATTTGACTTAGTGGGATAATATACAGGCTAAACAAGAGCGGTGCAATAATTGAGCCTTGTGGGACCCCACATGTCGTGGACGTCCACTTAGACTTATGCTCTCCTATACTACATGATAGCTCTCCCTATTATGTCAAGTTTGACCTGAACCATTTGCTTATAATCACAGAAAGCATGATCAAGTTTTCCAGTCTCTCTAGTAGTATGTTATGATCGTCAATGACAAATGTAGCTCTGAGATCTTGTAATACCAGCACTGATATTTTGCAAGAATCAGAAATTAAGCTAATATAATTTATTATCTTTATGAGCGCTGTCTATGTGCTGTGATGTGGTCGGAAACCAGATAGAAAATTGTCCAGGTATCCATTTAAGTATCAGTTAAGCTGATTAAAAACTACCTTTTCTATAAAATTTTCCTGTAAAAGGAAGATTTGATATTGGTTTATAATTGCTGAAAAAGGTGTTAATCAAGATTGCTTTTTCAGAAGTGGTTTAATAGAGTTTTTCACCGATACCGATCTTTTTAAAGGCTTTTTTTATAATGTATAACTATAGATAGTTAGGGCCTGAATTTCATCTTTGGGTGACTCTTGTGAGAGGGGAAGCAGCACAGACTGTGCTTTCACACAAGAGTCCGCTACTGATCAATGGCTGTTTACAACAAACACAACATTTATCCATTATTTGGATTTTAAATCCAAACATTGTCACTGAAAATGCTACAGTAATACAATCTTTAACAGACATGTTTAAACAATAAATAAGCAACACATTATTCCAAGCCTTTACTTTTGCATTTACTCTTCGATTTATATATTTATTTGCTCAAGCAAGTGGCAAAACATTTAAACTACTGTTCTCATGTTATAAATTATCCACATGCTGAATCGGGTCAAAAGTGTTTAAAACAGTTATGATTCTTTAGTAGTTTTGTTTTCTGAATTACTTATGTGAATATTAAAATCCCCTGCAATAGCAAACCAGTCAAACTCTGAGTAGATCAGGGATAACATTTCAGTGAACTCTTCAACAAAGGCTGGATAGTATTTTGGAGGCCTGTAAATAATGATAAACAGAATGCATGGAGCACCTTTAAACACGATCCCTAGATATTCAAAAGACAAGTACTGACCAAATGACACTTGCTTGCATTGATAGACGTCTTTAAATAGAGCAGCTACACCCCCACCTCTCCTAACAGTCCTGCAGACACTCATGAAAGTTAGGAGGGGCTGCTTCATTGAGGATTGTTAGACTACAGCTGGCTTCTAGCCATGTTTTGTTTAGAAACATAAAATCCAGATGTTTGTGGTTACGTCTTTGATTAAAAAAAAAAAATAAATGTAGTGTACAAATGTTTAAAAATGCTTACTTGATGGCAGTGCTTTGTGTCTTTACATCAGTCTTAGTTTGATGCATAATAGGACGAAGATTAGATGATTTAGCCCTTCGGCTTGAGAAGGCCTTAGACTTTCTATCACATGATAAAACTAAAATAGAGAAAGCTACAGGCACACTTGGTTCCCGCTTGTTCTGTAAGCATTTGTGAATGTTGCTGCTATAATAGCAACCCAACAAACATCATTGAGATCTGCTATCAGTTGTTTTTGGTTTACCTACAGGAGATAGAGGGTTTGGGCCTTGGCATTGTGGCAGCGGTCGGAGAGCTCTCATAGGAGGAGGAGGACGAGCTGGGCCCAAAGGCTTTGGTGGTTGGGGGGCCTGCATTTTTTTGTTGATATCTTGCAGCGAATGAGTGTTTGAGAGTTTGGGCCCAGCATTCACCAATTCCTCCCATTTTCTGTTAGAAGTTTAGAAGTGGAGATGCTGGAGAGAGGGATAAGGTGTCTAGTGACCGGGTTATGGCTCTGGTGTGTCCGGTGGCTGTGATATGTTGTCCTGGCTTCCCTGGCTGTTTTCTAGAAAGTCGTCCCTGGGTGCTGAATCTTGGAGCTGTACTGATATGTCACATTCTGTCTGTGATGAGTTCAGTTGACAGGGCCCACGGCAGTGATGTACATGAGCAGTGCTTGTGAAGTGAAGTAAAAGTGAAAGTGACGTGACATACAGCCAAGTATGGTGACCCATACTCAGAATTCGTGCTCTGCTTTTAACCCATCCAAAGTGCACACACAGCAGCAGTGAACACACACAAAAACTGTGAACACACACCTGGAGCATTGGGCAGCCATTTATGCTGTGGCGCCTGGGGAGCAGTTGGGGGTTCAGTGCCTTGCTCAAGGGCACCTAAGTCATGGTTTTGCTGGCCCGAGACTCGAACCCACAACTTCTCTGATGACAACCTCACATTGTGTCTGTGATGAGCTCTGTGGGCAAGGCCCACAGCAGTGATGTACATGAGCAGTGCTTGTTGTGGCTGTGTGGTGTTATCAGTGTCCATGTGGGATATGTCAACCACATGATGACCCGGACCCGGTGTGTGTGTGTGTGTGTGCTGAATGGATTGACACACTCTGCTGAAGGATGACGAAGGGAAAAGTAGATAAGTAGATTGTCATTAAGCACTCTAGCTCAAGTTTGTTTGGGTGGAGGCCATTCGGTTTAAACAGTTGTCTATGGCCCCAGAAAAGATTGAAATTGTTGATGAAATTCACTTTTATATTGCAAGATTTTTGTAATCATGTGTTCAGCCCAAGCATCCGTGAAAACATATTTGTTCCCCTTGCTGGGAGTGGTCCACTGATGAACGACTGAACTTTGAGTCTTCGAAGTGTTTCAAAGAGTTCACTGAAGTCCTTCTTAAGGACTCTTTCCGAATATCCCTTATGAAACAAAAATACATTGCAGTATATTGGAAAATATCATGTAATATATTAGGCATATATCCTTATATATATTTATTTTTTCCAATATATTGCAATATACTGAAAGCGGCAATCATTTGTATATTTTGTAGGGCCGGGACTCGATTAAAAAAATTTATCTAATTAATTAGAGGCTTTGTAATTAATTAATCGAAATTAATCGCATTTTAATCGCATATAAATATTTGACCTGAGAACAGTGAGAAGTAATTTATTTTCACATGGATTTATAGTATACCATTGAATAATGACTGAATACATAAGCTTAAGCAACAAAATATTGTTTATTTTTGTTCAACCAAGTCTAGCAGACCAGTGCAATTTTTGCCATGAAGTGTAGCAATAGCATATTTTGAAAAAATTTAGAAATAGTACATTTCAGAAATTCAGGAAGCTTATAGGTCTTGAAACCTTTTGTAAAGTGTTTTTTTTTTTAAGTAAAACACAATACTGTCAATTACATTCAGAACATTGGAAACACTGACTATTAGAAAACATCTCTCTGTTGCTTCAGAGGCCATAACATACTAATTCCAACTCTCAATAACCTTGGCCAAAACAATACATAGTTCAACATAAAATGTAAAGTCCACGCTAGCTGCTATATGTTTTGCGTTTAGGTGATACTTGAGGCTGGATGTGCTGCTGCGGTGATATGCGAACGCTAGTTGGTGCTCCAGTATAATCGGTCCCGCCGAAACTCATCCAGTGAGAAACGTTCCGCGGTGCAAAATTAAGTTATTAAAAATGCGGTAATTTTTTTTTCTGTAATTAATTAATCTTAGTTAACGCGTTATTTTTTGTGTAATTAATTAATCTCAATTTACGCGTTAAAGTCCCGGCCCTAATATTTTGCAATATATTATATAATATATGTATCATCAATATATTATTAAATGTATTAAAAAATATAAAATATTAGAAAATAAAAAGGGAAAATAATATATTACAATATATCACAATATATTTTAAGAAATATATTGGTAAATATATTTTCCTTTCGTAAGGGATCATTCTTCCCAACATGGATGATGATTCGATTTGCAGTCTTGTGCTTCATCAGAATGTTCCTTAGTTCCTTGTTCACATCAGAGACCGTTGCTTGGGGAAGGCAGCATGTTGTTGTAGTCCTGTTACTAATGTTTCTGATAATAGAGTCACCCACTATCAGAGTCCTGGGCTCAGCTGCGCTCTGAGCTGAATGCCACTGTCTGCACGTCCTTGAGCACCTGTTACTAGCGGTGTTAGCTGCTGGCTGATCCGATCCATGTTTAATCACATTTTGGGATTCTTCACCCACATTCGTTAATACTTTGAATCTGTTCTCAAGATGTATAGGGGGTGGTAGAATACCAGTATTCACGAGCCTTATCATAGCCGAATCTGGAGTAGAGGAAGCTATGGCAGCAATACGAGAAACTTGTCACAATCTGTTGTCTTGTGTTCCTTTGGGTCTCGCACCCTGGTTATGTCATCGAGAAGTGTGACAATCAGTTTCAGCTTGTTCCTCTACACTTGGTATAAACTGTTGAGACTCAGTAGATTCACAGGACTCACCAGCTGTATGCTGAGAGGGTCCATTACGACGGTCTGCTAAGTGTTACGCCTGTTTTGGAAGTCCAACAAGTAACTTTGGTTCAAGAACCACAATCCTTTGTAGACGTTTGTAGCAGTTCATGTAACATGTAGATTCAACAGGAGGCATTTTCTCTTTCTTCTGTATGAATGTGGGCAGCTGTGGCTTCCCATCTCCGGAATGTAAGCTGCTGGCAGTGAGAGGCAAAGTCTTAGTATTACTCCAGTCCCAAAGAGTTTTTAGTTTTAGTGTTTGTGATGAGCACTGTGCTGATCTGCTGAAGTTAATATCTTCGAAAAATTAAGAGAAAAGTACAGAAATAAGGAGCAAAGCACAGAGAAGAAAACAAGAACGTCTGAATGGTAGTGAAGCCGGAAACTTGTCCTCTTTTAGAACATGCCATCTGTACAAAGGACCTCATGTAATCTCAGACTTTAGGAAAACAAAACATAAAACACAACACAAAGCAAAATAACCCACTATCCTGTTTCCTATTCTTTTGCTTTCATACAGTAATGGTTTCTGTCATTTAGCGTCACTTCTTCAGATGCCGTTTACTGAAGAAAGTACTGCACTTGAGCTTCTAGCATGGTCACAACTCCATTTTCTCAGTTTTGTGTTAGGGAGAAACTTGGTCTCATTTTGCCTATGGTCATTTGTCTTCCCTCTGTTCCAGACAATGAAGGCATATTGTCTTTTCCTATAAATATCCCTCTGCACGCTCTCTGAAGACCTGAACTACATACGTCACCTGGATGATGCTTGCTTCAGTAGACCTTCAAAGTGTTGTGGAATCCTTCATTGTATGATTATGTAAAAACAATGAAGAGTGCCGAAGGGAAAATATTCTGTTTGCTTGAGCAACTGCTAAAACAAATTGTTAACACATGACAGCATCTAAGATGTGGATGTTATCCTTATGTGGTCCTCAAAAAAGCAGTAGTGTGGAAAAATGGTTTCATCTGGAGCCACTTCTATCATGTCCCAGTTGCTTGTGAACATTTAAATTATAACAATGCCATTCCAAATCACTTTAAGAACACACAAGAGGATATTTTGAAAAATGTTAGTTTTTTTTTTTTTTTTTATTGGGGTGGGTCTCCAATGACAAAAACAATATCTGCTTTTGAGTTTTGCTGAAGATGGAGACTCATACAGGTTTGGACAGCATAAGGGTGAGTAAATGATGACACAACATTCATTTAAGGCAAGACCCTTTAGGTGAATGGGGTAAAAAAAACATCACAGTTGCTTAATCCCAATTGTTTTATATAAAATAAATTCAATTTATGCATTTAGCAGATGCTTTTATCCAAACGACTTACAGTATATTCAGGCTAACATTTTTTTTACATGTGTTCCCTGGGAATTGAACCCACAACCTTTCACGCTGCCAATGCAATGTTCCACCACTGAGCCACAGTAACACTTACATTGTGAAAGCAAATTGGGGATTAATAGATTAAATATACAGTAATTTGCATACATTTCCAGAACAAAAAATGTGAACATTGGATAAACCTACAGTTTTCTTTCTCGCTTTATTTTGATGACATCTTAGAGTAATCTAGTAATCATTTTGGAATTTTTAAGATATCTCTTTTTATCACTCCATAAATTAGACAATTTTGTTAACGGCCAAAAACTAAATAAAATAATAATTTTCATCAGGACATTTTAGGCATAACATTAGCCCCTTTCACACTGCATGTCGGACTCTGCTGGGTCGCCTTCTGTGTGAAAGCAATATTTAACTTAAATTTATTTTTTACTTTAGATTTCTGGCTCAAACTGAACTGTAACTGAAATCTACAGGTGCAAATAGATAAAGCATAATAAATAAAACCCTTAAATGTATTTTTTGGATGCTTTCTGAAGAAAGACAAGTTATAGAAGCAAATAGCCTAAAATATCTACAGTGACTGAAAAAAAAAAAAACAATGGTTTAGCCTGCACTCCTAAAAATAAAGGTTCTTCAGATTCTTTACATTAAGAACAAAATGGTTCTTTTAAATGTTCATTGAATTGTATTTTGGCAAACCTAAAATGGTCCTTCTATGGCATCACTACTCTAATTCTAAGACGCTGCAGAGTCTTTTTTTCCTCACCTGCTCTCGTAGGCGATCTGTTTCTTCCTGATACTCAGCTAATAGTTTTTTCCATTGGTCAATGCTGCTGTTAGCTTCATGAAGAGCGGCTACCAGCTTAGTGTTGCTGTCCCGAAGAGAAAACAGCTCAGCATCTGAGTTTCTCTCACATATCGACCTGTGAACAAACCAACATCTGGGTTTCAATTATACTCAGGTCCTTCCTTCTGGAAGCTGTGGAAAAGACAAATTTAACTGAAGAATTTTACTCCAATGGCAGTCATTTCTTTATGTTTAAGAACAAGTAAATCAATAACAGACAGTGGGCTAAAGATCACTGATGTCCCTTGGTTTCAGATTTAAAGACTAAGCATGTTTTAACAGCTTCTTTAATCTCTTCTTATTTTTTAAGTAAGCCATTTGCAGAATGACTTCCTAAACACTGTCTCTTTGTGATGTTTTCAGGATGCGCTTGTATGGTGAAGTAATTCATGCTTGAATCCGCAAAACTTTTGACGTTAAACTCACTGCCAATTACCCCAGAAAACTACTGAGGAGGAAAAGTACGTCAGGCGGATTGATTCGATTCACGTGCATCTGAGTGAGCCACTGATGAAATGCATCAAATAATTACAATTTTAAACTGTTTGTCTCCAAGTAATGAATTATCGTTTAGGGAAACGTGATGATGAGATGTGATGGGTATCAGGGAGATCTGAATGTTTTACCCTTCAGAAAGCATCTTCCTCATCTGCTCTTTCTCCGTGGATTCCTCCATATCAGCACTCTTGCTGCGAAACAACTTGTCCTCACTGGAGCCATTGACTCCAAGCAATGGAGGAGACTGACGGTCCTCACACAGCCCCTGGATTATAAACACATCAAAGACGATATTACGATTTTTGCATGTTTTTTTTTTTTTGCATGCATTTGTGTTTAAAAAATATAGTAAAAACTCTAATATTGTAAAATAGTATTACAGTTGAAAATAACTATTTTCTATTGCAATATATCTTAAAGTGTAATTTATTCCTGTGATGCTTCCGGTCATTACTCCAGTCTTCAGTGTCACAGGATTCATTCTTATTTTGCTGCTCAAAAAACATTTCTTTTTATTATCTATGTTGCTGCTAAATAGTTATGATGAATCCATGATATGATGTTTTTAATAGATACTAATGTTTTTATTGAGCAAATATGTATTAAATTGATCGAAAGTGACAGTAAAACATTTAAAATGTTGCAAAAGATTCTGTTTGGCATTGATAATAATAAGAAACACTATTAATAACTGAGCACCAATAATAATTGAGCATTAAATCAGCATATTGAATGATTTCTGAAGGATCATGTGACACTGGAGACTGGAATAATGATGCTGAAAATTCAGCTTTGCATCACAGGAATAAATTACATTTTAAAATATTTTCACATAGAAAACTGTTCAGAATATTTTCAGAATATTACAGTTTTTACTGTATTTTGATTAAATGAATTCAGCCTTGGTGACCATAAGAGAAAGTCACAACGACTTTCAGTATACATCTCCACCATAACATATAAATTACAACCAGTTTTCATAATTTTATGTTTATGCAATATTCATGAAATCTCTATTCTTAAATGGCGCCACTGATTTGGTGTTTACAGGAAATGTCCACATTTAAAATGAAAGACAGTCCCAGTGCGCACACATTTTCTATCCCATGGTTTGACAAAAAATAACTTCTTTATAAAAGAAAAACACATTCGCAGTCTGTTTGTTTGATGAAGAAACACTTGAGCAGTGTGCACATGTGACTAAACAGGGCATGAGGCAACATATGGTGCTGTTCTGTGACTGAGATTTGAAAGGACACCGGTTTACTTCAGCCTGCTGTTCGTGTAGACTTGGGAAAACCAGAACAGTACTTCAGAAACTCGGCTCTTCTGCGTATACTGTATAGCAGCAAATGCAGCCTTGGCATTTCAAACATACACAGTGTTTCTGTGCAGCAATACACACTTGCTCTCAGAAAAGCTTGTATAATTCATTAATCTCAAGATCAGCGTTCCCCAGAGGAGGACGGTCTGTTTCTAACCCAACCACTCAGGCCGATGACTTGTGTGTCTTCTCTATAGCGGTTCGTGGCAGACGTAGGGAACTTGAGATGGAGCTTTCCGTGTGTTTAATATATTTAGAGAGGAATCAAAGACACAACATCTCCACTGCAGAGTCAACGGCTCGGGAGCTCCATCCCTTCAATAATGCATCTTGCAGATTTCTACATTTTTAATGAGGCATTACAGATTTCCAGAATATTCCACTCTTATCGTGAGCCCATGTCAAACCATGGAAAAAAGATACTGGAGTTTAGCAACACTATTAGAAAGAGCTCAGATTAAAACACCTCAATCTTCCCCCAAATATCGTTCGAGACTCATGTTTGATTAGCGCTACTGAAACAGGAAGTTGGACATGACGAAGGGCTCGTCTTTTTTTTTATTATTATTGTAGATTAAATCAGTCTAGTTAGTGGAGGAGATATTAGTGGGAGTAGTGCTATTTTAGTACTGTTTTTTATTGTAATATTATTAGCTGGAGCGCCAAAGTACTCATCTTATTTATTTTCAATGATTTAAAATAGTTTTAAATTTACAGATTTGTTTGAATTTTAGTATAAGTTTTTTATTGAAACCCAATAGTTTTTCCAATCAGTTAGTTAGATGGAGAAGTAATTAGAGGGAAAAGTTTTTTTTTTTTTTTTTTTTTTGTGCTGGGCAATGATTAACCCTGATTAAATCACATCCAAATAAATATATATTTTTTTATATAGTATATGTGAGTCTACATTGTATTATGGATATATAAATAAACTAACACACATGCATTTATATACTTAAGAAAAATATGTTATGTTTCTACATTAAATATATTTATGTAAATAAATTTAAATATTAGTAAAATGTATAATGCATGTGTGTATTTATATATACATAATGAATATACACAGTACACACACACACATACAATATAAACAAAATTATTTATTTTGGATGTGATTAATCGCGATTAATCATTGCCCAGCACTTTTTTTTGTATCATTTTTTAATACTATTATAGTATTTATTCATTGTTCATATTTTCTTATATTTTTGCCGTTTACAAAGCTCTGTGGCTTTATAATTAGCTTTTCTATGTAAATATGCCCTAGATGGACATCTTTGACCATTGCGCCTTGCAGTTTTTTGCCATGATTCTCCATTCATCAGCGCATCTCCGGTTTATAAGAGCAAAACAATCTGATTGGCTAGTAATGTTAGTTTGGTTGAGAGTGAAAGCTGCTCCTCTTATACCATTGGTAGACGAACTCATGAACTCAAAAGTGATATCAATCAAACGTTGCTCGCCGGATATCCGTCAAGGTGCCTGAGAACTTTAAGCCCTGCACACTATTTGGCCCTGAGTTCAAGATGATTAACATCAATATATTTTTTAATAAATCTTTATATTTACCCAAGAAAAGAAGACTGTCTTAAATGTGCCAAAGATAATAGCTATTTTAATTTTGGTGATATGTTATTAGTACACTTGCATACAGATGGCACCAAATGAAGCCACAAAACTCCCAATTCTGATTCCATAAGGTTTGTATAAATGGCCTCTATACAAACTAGGACAAAAGTCATCATGAAATGACAGTGTTTCATATGAAGTCCTTCCTGAGGGATTTGAGTAACTCTGTGACAATAGCGAATGGTGTCAGCTGCACAGGAGACACAGGTGTGACACTGTATGTAGAAACAGATGTAGATGGCAGTTTGACAGCTTACCTGAGACAGCTGAGAGAGAGAGAGACAATCCCATCACCACAAAAGAGACATAAAAAGAAAGAAGACACAAGCATTTCATGAATTACCGTTACTGTCACTCATACCTAAAGAACTTGACCAAAAACATCAGCGTGGCAAGTGTTGCACAGGCAAGTACACACACTTTCTTGCGAAAGATTCAGACTTGTGACAAAACGGACCGACTAAAACATTATTTGATGTACAGGAGACATGCATTGATGTTTTGCTATTAAAATAGCTTTTATATAAAAATAATACAGGATTTGGACAGAAAGCTCTCACACATATAGATTAAGAGACCAAAGAGCACATCTCTCTGTTTGACTTTTTATACACATCCGTTCTTCCCCCATCGCCCCTAGATTCACGAAAAAAAACCAACACACTTTATCAATTAATAATGGCAGCATTATTCAGCGCACACGGTTGCGGTTTTGAACTCTGAACACTCAGGTTTGATTAAATAATGAATAGTTCTCAGTCTGTGGCCTGTTTGAACACTAAGAGCTCATGGGACGAAAAGCCTGTCATGGCCATTAAACCACTACAGAATACTGTATATGGCCACACAAAGCATTTTACAGTACTATTAAACACTAAGTTTCAACCAACCTTGTTTTGTTACAGTGTTGGTAGCAGAAGCAAATGAGCAATGTGTATTATTTTTCTGTGTTTTTCTTTTTCTTTTAATTAAACACCATCTTGCTGGCAGTAAGATACCCCTTTAAACCTTATGTGTCCTTAGAGAACAAAGCATTTCCATGTAAAAAAAAAAAAAAAAACGGTCATAAAAATATACCTTATTAATATTTTTTCCACTTCCACTGACATAGATCTCTTTACCAACATCAGTCCTCGTCATAACTACCAAAATGTATTCATTTTCAGGATATTAATCCTTTAAAGGGATATTTCACCCAAATATGAAAACTACCCCATGATAAAATCCCCCTCAAGCCATCCTAAGTGTATATGACTTTCTTCTTTCAGACGAATACAATCAGTGTTATATTAAAAACTGTCCTGGCTCTTCCGAGCTTTATAATGGCAGTCAATGGATGTTAAGATTCTGAAGCAAAAAAAAAAAAAGTACTTCCATCCATCATAAAAAAGTGCTCCACACGGCTCCGGGGGGTTAATAAAGGCCTTCTGAAGTGAAGAAATTAATTTGTGTAAGAAAAATATCCATATTTTAAACTTTATAAACCGTAAAGTCGTACAAAGGAGATCTTCTCAACAAAGAAAGATGGCGGCAGGTAGAGCAGGGTGACTTGTAACATATGGTCCAGGGACTGCGGATGTACAATAGCCTTTGGCTAATTCTGGTACACTTACATTAATAATTTTTTTTAATGAACAATGTCCCTGTCAACTAAATAGAGTCAAAAAAATAAAAAATTACATTTGTGTTCACGAGAGAGTGGCGTTCCAGTGGATGAACTATCCATTTAAATGCCAGTTTGCCCCTGTTGTAGTTTTAATAAAAAAAAAAAAAAAAAAAAAAAACTATTTGTAGAATTCACAAATGTAGAATTCTTTTTTTTATATATTATTAAAGCATTTCTGACAGAATCTAACAAAAAATGCATGGTTTTATGCTAAATTTTTTCCTGAAAGTACTGAGTGTAACTATTTATTTTAACAAATTGTAAAATTCCATAAAATAAATACACATTTATGGCAAAATAAATGAATTTTTCATTAATATAGCCAAAATTATCAATCAATCAATAAATAAATAAATTATATATATGTATTTTCTTTAAGACACAAATTGTCTCTAAGTATGCACAAGGGTCAAACATTTTGGATTGTTTTATTTTAATGAAAATTAAGCTTATTTTTCCTCATAACACTCAATCCCATATAGCTTCCAGACTAGAGATGTGCAACAGTGATCGAGTACTCGACCATCGATCATGTAAACTTTTATTATTTCATTTATTATTTAAAAACATTTTTTTTTTCTTCTTATTGGTTATAGCAGCACTTCGGATGGTGCCCTGAGCTCTGATTGTTTAGCTTGTCACTGCATGCGTCAAAAGACGTGAGAAGAGAGAGAATGGCCTCGAGTTCATGTAGTGATGTGTGTCTTCACTTTGACAAGACAGATTTTGGATATCAACATTTATTAACATGCTGAATGCGATGCATATCAGTGTTTAGGGTTTTAGTTTTCTCAAAACCCCAAATGTTCTCACTGGAGCTTCTCATTACCCTAATATATACTGTATATATACTGTATATATATATATATATATATATATATATATATATATATATATATATATATATACACACATACACATACTGATACACACATATACAAAGTACTGTGCAGAAGTCTTAGGCCACTAGTATTTTCGCCAGCAAAAAAATGGTTTTAAGTCAGTTATTTCTATGTTTTGCTTTAGTGTGTCAGTAGGAAATATCATTTTGCATTTCCAAACATTACTTTTGCCATTAATTGTAATAATCCAGTGACATTTTGATTTGCACATGGAGTCTGACAGCAGTCAGTGCTCCACACAGAGATCTGATCTCACCATCATCAGTCCGTCTGCAACAACATGACTCAATCCAGAAGAACTGTGACAACGTCTCCAAGACACTTCAAGAAACATTCCTGCAAAGCTACCTGAAAAACAATGAGCAAGTGCACCGAGGACAAAAGCTTTTTTAATGCATAGCGTGATCAACACCAAATGTTGACTTAATTTAGTTAAGAGAAGTTTATTCATTTTGCCATTATTTTTGATGGCATCCTCACTTTAAAGAATTTTTACACAAGTGCCTAAAACTGTAGCGTTATAGGTTTCTTGAAGTGTCTTGAAATAATTGCTTTGCTTTTTTTTTACTGTTGAAAAATACTTTAACTCAATTCTACTCAATTTAAATCAGCATAAATATATACAATTTAAATGCAATATAAATGTAACAGTTTCTGATTTATTTCTATTGATTTGTTGGGGAAATATCACCCGGACATGTTTTTGACTAAATAAATACGCAGCACAGCTCATGGCAAACAAGTCCAACTGGAATGATGGGTTTAATCAAAGAATACATTATTATATAAAGCAGTGTCCTAATCTGATGTGGACGTAGACTCTGGAATACTCTCAGGCTGCTGTAATGGGCATGATAATTAAGGGATGAGTGTGTCACCAATGGTGAATGAAAAAGGTTAGCCAACTGTAAAGTAAAATAAACAAGTCTTTTGTGTTCCCCGGTTGACCGCATAGAGTTACATAACTCTACACAGGCTCTAACCAGTGTATCTGTGTCAGCTCCTGGCATGCGAGGACATGCTTCGTGACTCACACACACTTCCAAAGAATTCAGAGAGACAATATACACAGTGGAGCACTTCTCTTGTGGGACTGGTATTAAAACTGATACATTGTAACATGTGTTAGGCCTGATGATCCTCTGTGCTATTGTTAGAGCGGTTAATAGAGACGGAATGAAATGCTCAGGCATACAAAGTATGACATGAGTTGATAAATGTCTAAATTTGAATCATTACATAACGCTAGTGTGTTGTTTTCAGTCACGATTCGAAAATGTTTTGCTGAAGTTGAAATAGGAGTTGAAATACTGTGTTTACCTGTGGAGAAGAGATATTTAGGCCAGGACTCAACAGCTCAAACTTCTCCTGTGATTTATCCCGGACGAGTCGTGCCGCCTCCTTAAACTCTTTAAACTGCTCTGAGAACTGCACAGACAATTACAGAGACATGACTAAAACCTTCATAGAAGCTTCATCAAATCTTTTTAACATGCAAGAGGCCATGATATATTGTGAATAAAGATGCAGCTAAAGGTCATTGTTAACCATTGTTTTATATAGAAACTACATGCCATGCCAGTGTACATTTAACAGAAAATCTCTTTTAAAATGTCACTTGTTATTACATAATCAATACATACACTTTAAACCTGTTATGGGTCAATTTGAGTTGTCGGAAATACTGGTTAACCTAGAATATTTCTAATTTCTCAGGACAATTCCTCATTTTAGATTTAGGTTTTGATACTGTGAGGAGTTGTGGAATGCGCATGTAAAATGTTTATTACGATTATGATGTTTGCGGGTCAATTTGACCCCCAAACGTCAGCGGCAGCTGCATTGACCCAAAATAAATAAAAACAGAATTGATGCTTTTGTTAGTAATTTTTACAAATGTGTGTGCTTTTAGTATTCTAATAAATTCAATAATTTTGGCTGTAAAAGTCTACTTGTTTCCCTTTTATCAAAGACACTCATTATTTTAAACATTTTCATTGCGTCCCTAAAGTTTTTGAAGGCACTCACATTTTTCAACTTGAAGCACATATGATCCTTAGCAAAAAAAAAGTCATTAAATCCATAAATATCAATCCACTTTTTAGTTTGTTTTACCATTTATTTTACAATTTACATTGATTTGCTCAACCCACAACTTACATTAAAGCTTAAATTCCAAAGCTGCATGCATTTCTTTCTTTTTCTGAACACAAACCAAGATATTTTGAAGAATGTTGGAAACAAACAGATGACGGTAGCCACTGACTGCCACAGTATTTTCTTCCATACTATGGAAGTCAATGGCTACCTTCTTACTGTTTGGTTACCAACATTTTTCACATAATATATATATATATATATATATACGTATTTTAATATATATATTACATAATATATATACATAATATATATATACGTACATATATACACGTTTTTTTTTTTTGGCCACAACAAAAGATAGAAACTCACAGAGGTCGTAAACAACATGAGGGAAAGTAAATGATAAAAGTTTTTATTTTTGGGTGAACTATCTCTTTAATAAAACCGTGCTGTAATATGTAATTACCTGCTGAAGCTGCTGCTCGGTGGCAAACCCGAGGCCATACACTGTGTTGGCCCTGCTGTCCGCCCACTGACCAAACTTCTGTGACGTTTTCGTGAAGGTCATATTAGGTGTAATGGTGCTGTTGATAATCGCCTGCATTAGAGCAAAACACAAAAATACCACCTTTTAATAGTATCACGGCACAAATAACAAAAAATAGCATTAGTTGTCCCTCACCTTAGTGCCCCCTACACTGATGATGCGATACACGCTCCTGCCGGCATCAAAGAAGAAGGAGACGGTGACGGCGTGTTTGCTGGCTGGAATCCAATTTCGTTTAGTGGCCGGGTCAATCTGGAAGACGTGTGCTTTCAAGCTGAATATTGGCTGCTCCCTTCAGAGAAAAAATAATATATATATATATATTCATAACATACTCTGCATTATTTAATTCTCCATTAGGATTCCATCAGACACATTACTCTTGGGCTGATGTAGGTTGATTTTGTATCAGAGGTGTGCTGAGCAGCGCTTGTGATGGGAATGAGAAGCACCCAATGCAAGGTCAAGCCAGATCTGATTATGAAGGGGCACGGCCCGGCCTGGACTGTGTAGATTTGTTAATGTATATATAAATACACATAAATACACATTTCATAACCGTACGATTATGTCGTATGCAATTTTTTTGTGCATCTTGTCAGTGAACTATGGCTCGGTGTAGTAAACGCTGCTCCATGTTAAAGCAGGTGATGGAGATTTACTACTGATTACAGAACCGGCTTTACTGACAAGATACACAATCACATTCAATCAAACGTGCAGCCCTTCTACATGTGTGCAAGCTAAATTTCACATGGTTTTGTCACAGCATGTCACAATCAGGGCCATAACCACCATTGAAGGGGACCTTTTTTCCTCACATTTTGCCATTTTGCATTGAAAATATAGTATCATATACATGATTCATGTGATGAGACTAGAAACGTTTTGCCTTTTTTATATGTTAAGCATACAAATAAAAGTACCTGCATTTAAAATATTATTTGTAAATAGTTCAATTTATTTACTAACCAGAATTACACCTAAATTTTCCTTCACTATTTTATTTCTAAAAAGAAAATAAAGAAAATAAATGGTTCCCAGTGTCCAAGACATGAAAACAGCCTTGGTCACAATACAACTTGTAAGAAGTTGTATTGAAAAAAAAAAGAAAAGTAAAGAAATCTTTAAAGAGGCAGTTCAATCAAAAATACAAATAAATCAATAATTTACGTGTCCTTATGGCACTCCAAGACTAGGCCTATAAGACTTTCTCTCATGGGATACAAGATAAGATATTGTTTTTGTCCATACAATAAAAGTCAATGGGATCCAATGTTGGATCCCAATGTATGTAGGGCTGCATGATATATCAAAAATATCGAAATATCGCAAATGTAAATATTAAATGTAAATGTAAAGATTTCTGAATCATTTTAATAAGAAGATAATTAGATCAAAACATTGCGAAATGTCAAAGTTTTTGTTCGACACATATAGCAGAGAATTGCTTGACGTTAAAAATAGTTATTAAGTGCGATAAGTTGCAGAAAACAAATCTATGCTGTCTCGTCTTGCTGTCTGACACACACCTGAAGCTTGTGCAGTAGAGCTGAAGATCTTTGCCCAAACCCGACGGGATCGATGGGTTCGGGCTTAATTTATATCATCTTACGCGGGCTTGGGCCGGGGTCGGGCTTGCGCTCCAGTTTACGAGGTAAGCGCGAGAAAGATGCAAAAATGTATGCTGAGTAGGTGTAACGGAGGCTTGCCTCTGGCGATTACGTTTTGGTTGCACCATCAACTAAAGCAAAGTCTGAGGTGTGGAAAAGTTTTGACCATGTTTATAATGAGAATAATGAGTGAATAATGACGCACCATCAATGAGCGCAGGAACGCGCTGAAGACATCTACATTGGATTTAAACTTTTTTTCCACAAAAACATGTAGGCTCTGTGAGTAAAGTTTTTTTTAATGATAACTAAATATTCATTGAGTCTTAAATGCATAATGTGGACAGAGTATTTACGCTAATGTTGGCATTATTATTTTATTAAATGTCAGCTGCTAGTGGTGAAGCAAATCCAGCGGAGCCTTTATCTTAATTTCGTTATTGCCAAATAATTAAATTAATTTAATTAGTTAAAAAAAGACTCGTTTTTATTGGTGCGTTGGTCTATTTATATGTCTAGAATGCTGAGATGTTACGATGTCACAGAGGACTTATTTTATTTCTTTATTCCAACTTCCAAGTGGCCTACCCTGCTAACACACGACGTTACAGCTACCAACGTGGCCAGATAACCAAGAACGTCCCAGATAGGTCCTCTATTGGTAATATATTGGTAACTTCATGACTTACTGGCATCGTAACTACAACGTCGTATGCACGTAATATCATTACCATATATTTTTTTTACGTTCTTTATATGCTCTCTGAGTATAGAGCCATTTAAAAAGTGTAATTAAACTTCAGACTCAAGATTAAACGTTCCTTAAAGATAAAATATGTTTCTGTTCACCAAGTCAGAATATGGACATGCTTTTAATATATAGTGACGTGACATACAGGCGCGCGCTTCCACAACTGACGCACCGCGCGCACAGTATTGACAAGAAAAGAGTTGTGAAACTTTCTATCTCGTAAGGAGTTATGAACGTGAAATAGTGACACAGACTGGCTACACCATCTCATCTGGAGCAGAGACTGTTGTATCAGAAGGACAGCGCGTTTGTTTGACGCACTTTTCACTTCAACTGTGTCTGACAGGAGAATTAGCTTTCTGAGGTGAGTTATACAATTTATAATAAATAAGTTGGTTGATAAAATGTATAAAACAAAGTAAAAACAAAAGTCTAACGTCGCTTTTTATTATTTTATTGTTTTTATTAGCCTTCTAGCCGTTGAGTTACCATGGCAACCGCGTACACATCAGCTGCTGGAGAGGAGAGGACTCGTCTGACATTTTCTCTGTTTCTCGTCAGTTATACCAAAGAAAAGGCCAACAACTGCGACAGATTTGTTAAGTAACACGTTAATATCATCCACAGTCTACTTTAAGTACTTTTTGTTAATATTTATACCTCTGTGATTATGGTATTTTTCCTGAAATGTCTGCTATCAAGTATTACGCTAACACAGAAACATAATTAACGTTATAGCATATTAGATTTGAGCCCTTATTAATGAAAGTTTGGCCTTTTAATTACATCCTATGCGTAAAGGATCGGTTTTGATCGTTTTGTAAATGTTTTTGATGGTAATTTGTCAATAGATAAATGAAGTAAAGTTAAGCTAATTAATTTAACCTAAAAGTCTACACTGTAGAGTCTATCAGTGACGTCACTCGCGGTCTAAAATGGGCTGAAACTATTTCAAACCACTGTTTCAAGCTTGTTCTGATTTATCATTGTAAACAAATATTGATAAAAAAATTGTACAGTGATTTCAGGAGTGTCTTAAAAACCCTCTAAAACAGAGGGGAAGTTCCAAGAAAATGTCTAACGGGAGCTGCTGACAGAGATTGAAAACACAGGTGATGCTACAAAGCTTATTAAATAACTTCATATTTATTTTTACCAATATATCATCATGCATCTGTAAAATCTAAACATGTGAATTCTGGTATCTAAAGATTTTTGTATGTTTTCCATATTGCTATTTTTCTTTTCTGCATTTCCCCTATTCTCTAGTTTGTTTATTTCTAATAAGGAGCTGGAGGCCATGAAGATACAGATCCATGATATTGTGGAGAAGCAGGCCCAGCTGAGCAAGTGGAGAGCTGTGCTGGAAATATTCAGGGGTTGATGCTCATAAGTCCAGGGTAAGTATACAGCTAACCCTCCTACCACCTCTACTCTGTGTGGTTCTCTGCAAAGGCCCGGTGTACCCAGGATGCGATATTCCCAGATGTCCTTCACCCTATTTCACAGTGTAAGAAATGAACCAGGCCCTGGGCGACGACCTCTCTCCATCCGCCGCCTCCGGTATTCAGGATCTCCACCAGAACCCGATTCGCTCCTTCGCGAGACAGAACACAATGCTGTGATCATCGGAGACTCCATCGTCCGGCACGTTTGCGCTATGTTAGCTGAAGGTAAAGTCCACACTCACTGCTTCCCTGGTGCTCATGTTCTTTATATTTCTGCACAGATTCCCGTGATCCTGAAGAGTGAGGGGGGCATCGGAGCGGACGGAGACGCTGAAGAGGGACTTCAGGAGCCTGATCAAGACAGTGCGCAGCATATCGCCTGCATGATGATCATCGTGTCAGGACCACTTCCAACGTATAGATGAGGACATGAAAGGTTCAGCAGACTTTTTGCTTTAAACGAATGGTTATAGTCATGGTGTAAAGAACAGAAACTGCTTTTTGTTAATAATTGGAATCTTTTCTGGGAGCGTCCTAGGCTTTTTAGATCTCCTGTTGGACAACATCTCCAGGACACTTCGCTCCATATGACTAGTAAGCCAATTCTCAAATAACTGTTATGATGACTTTTGTTCTACACGCTCAAATAGAAGTACTACTACAATAAAGATTGTGTTTGTTCCAGTGTTAATTTTAACAGGCATTTTTGATTTAGCATTAGTCTAAACTCCACCAAACTACTGTTATAAGCATGAGCCCCATCAGACTGGTCGTGGTGGAGGTGTTGCAACAATATATAGTGATATTCTCAATGTTACCCAGAAAACAGGATACAGGTTAAACTCTTTCGAAATACTTCTGCTTAATTTTAGACTGTCAGACATGCAAAAGAAATATAAAGTATCTCTTGCTCTGGCTACTAGGGGTGTGATGAGACACTTATCCCACAAGACCAGACGAAACACGAGACTGGGTTCATGAGAGCGAGACGAGATTTTTTTTTTTTTTTTTAAGAAATCCTCAATGATAAAATAATTATTTCATTTTTCTCTACTCCTTTTTCGTAGTACATACATTTTCACATCAATTTTTTAAACATTAAAAAAAAAAAAACATATTTAGGGCCCTAATTTTTTCCCCAGCATATTATTTTTTATTATTATTGTTAACAAATTCTGTATTTTAGCATTTCTAACTATTTGAATGCATAACACAACTTAATTTATTCATTTTATTTTTTCTTAAAGGTAGCCTTACTGATATAGATATCATACCTCAAAGTGTAGTTACTGACCACTTCCTTGTATCGTGCATGCTGCATATTAGTGATATTAACTATATTTCCAAAATGAGCATTATGAATTTAAGAGCCTTACATTACATTTATAACAATCATTGTTAATGTTTGAATTGTATTTCAGGGCAGTTTGTGAAAACAGATAATCAAGAGAAGTCAGTTCCAGATCCACCCTCCACACCAGACCTCTCTCTCACGAGGATTGCTGTCTACTAGCATATTGTGTTCTTCAGCTCTTCAGACTTCGGTGGATGCAGATATTACTCAGGGACATGAACACTATAATATTGCAAGAATAGAGAAAGTAAGAATTACTTAAGATTTTAGAATTTAATGTTAATTGCTTAAACATATATATATTTACATATATTTTTGTGGCAGTGTGAACTGGCCATAATGCTGTATGATAGGTGTGAGATTCATTAAACTTGATTTGCTATCTGTTCATAAGCTATTGCATATTATTTGCAATGAATTATTTGTAGTGGTTTGGTTAAGGGTGTGATAGCTGAAGATTATTGTGGGAGCTTGTGATTAGTTGATGAATGTGTGTATTGTTAATGATAATATTTAAATGCAATGTGCTGAGTGCCTACTAAGACTTGCATGTTTGTGCATAATGTTTTGACCCTGGATGCTTACAGAAGGGTATTGATATTTCAATATATGGAAATGTATGTATTATTAATATATCTCAATCTATGTGCTTCTGTATGGGATGAATGCTTTCATTCATATTTCGCTGTATATTCTGTTTTTATTAATAATCTGGGTGTATTACTGTTCATATTTGCTTGTTAATAAATTAACTGAATTCATTTCGAGTATGTATTCATCATTCACAGCTGCTGAAACATCCTTTAAATTAGTTTGGGCATATGAGGACATAAATTAGGTTCAAGTGCTGCATGTCCGCCCATAGAATAATTATAAAAAAATGACCAACTGATTACCAGCACACGACCACCGATCCGCGACGTTGCCATGACGTCGCTGTTACTTACTGGCAACGTCACAAAGTTACGTTGTGGCGACGTATACGCACCTTTCACTTTTCCGGTTGCCACCACGACGAAACTTTGGTCACCAGATTACGTAGCAGTTACGTAACAGTTACGTAATGTTGTTAGCAGGGTAGTCTATGTTAGTCATGAATAAATTGTTAAAACATGTATAAATGACTCATTCTTGACAAAAGGCAAAAGAGCTGTGTGTGTGCGCACATTTGAATAATGTCGGGCTGTAAACAGGTTCGGGCTTTAAAAAGCAGTCAATCAAAATGTACTTGTCGGACTCGGGTCCTGTCAGGTCCTAACTTTTATGGCCGATTAATGTGCACAGCGTCTCTACAGTTCTGCCGCACACGTGCAAAACCACACAGACGTGAATTCAGATGGTGCGCGAAAACCAAACTGATTTGTCTTTCACATCTCCTCCTCATGTATGAACAGACACATACACACAGATTAATGTCAATAGTACCTGTCTCGACGATCATTCTCGTAAACGCAGTCAGTTATGTTTTAAATGAATGTAAACAGCTGAGAAAGGAATCGGATGTGTATCATCATACCACTGGATCCGTGCAGTCGGTCTTAAAGTGACAGCAGCCAATAGATACGTGCTGCTGAATATGTCACTATGTTAAATGTTAATCAAACAACAAAACAGCTGTAACAAAGATTAATATAAATTGAATTCATACAGTAAACACAATGCAACAATTTTAATGTACTGATAAAACACTGCTGGTCACTTTCAGAAGTTCTGAGAAAGAATGTGAAACAAATTGGTTATATACTTATTCTTTATAAATATTTTTAAATATAATTTTAAAAGATTTTTGCACACTTTAAGTAATATCTTATCGTATATCGAATATTGCATTTTTTGACAAGGTATGACCTTGTATGGGTATGACAAGGAATCACATTTTTTTTCTTTTTTATAATGCACAGCCCTAATTATGGAACATTTATTTAACTCTTCGGTGCCCTCTTGATCTGCTCCTGCCAGCCAGAGTCCCACTGCCGGAGAGTAAGGACCTGATGCTAATAGAAAGTCAGAGAGTAATTTCACTGGAGATCAGATTCATATCAGCCCTGTCCACACAATGCTGAAGGACACACCTGTGTCATCAGTGTTGTAGCTCCATAGCTAACTCTGGCTCCATCAATCTTTCCTGAATTAAACCTCCAGAGGCCAAAGAGACAGTCTGGTAATGCTTAATCACTCTGGCATTCTGGGAAGGTTATCTAGGACAGAACACCTCCGGAAAAAGCGGTGCAGGTGCACCATGCAGAAACTGTTTATCAAGCACTTCTGTTGCACAGTAGGATATATAAAAAGATCTCTTCTTCAACTTCAGCAATAATTTCACCGCACAGCCAAGGTCTCCATTCAGAGTCTGAGCCTCCTGGATAGTTCCCAAGACTCTTTATGGCATCCTTTTATAGCTTTAAGATGAAAACCCCAATCAAATCCTGAAAGCACTGAAACTAAGAACAGCAGACCAGAAAATAAACAGGACAGGAAAGGGACAAGTCTTTCTGTCAAGGAGAAGTCACCTGCTGGGTAATTGTGAAATTTTACATCTGATTTATGTGATCCTCTGACCCAACTGCCAGGAAATCTCCAATAGCAGCAAATGAATTTACAGAGTGCCATTCGAGCCCATCTGAGAAACCGTTCATCTGTTGATTTTTCTCGGCTGCACAGAAAGCGTCATAACACGAGGTGACCTATGAGCTCACAAATGTTCACACGTCTCACCCAAATTACATTTTTTCATATAAGAAAATATTATCAAGGTATTTTGAGTTTAATTTAATTATGAGAAATAGGTTTCAATCAGTCAAAAATTATCATTTTGGCCCAAATAATGTAGCCCCTATGTGTGACAGCTTAAATTCTGCCATAGCTTTTTTATTATTATTATTATTACAAACATCTTCTATTTGATTTCCTATAGTTTACCACATTTTTGTAACAGGGTTGCAAAAATTGCAAACCACACAAAAAATGTATAGAAAATAAAAATGGCATATAGTTGTGACATATCATTCCTTCCAAAATGTGACGTACATCGGAGTAAACAGAGTAGTGCAAATGTTTTGAGTTTATTGCGACAATTTCCCACATTTTAAAAGGGTTGGAAAAACTATAAAAAATTTATAGAAAATAAAAGTTGGTTTTATCCATTGGTTGTTGAGATTTTACCATCTAAAAAATCTAAAATCTTAAGATATCTTTAATACTTCTTGAGTTATAGGCATACAGACTGAAGAAAAATGACATGTTTGGCACTCAGACACGCATGTGACCAACATATGGTATTTGACCACTGAAAATGTGTACAATTTAACAGTTTACTCCAAGAACCATAACGAGAGCCCTGTATCTCCTGAAATGAATCATGTAAGACCTTAAAAATTAAGATGCCAAAAGGTTGACCCAAAATCTTAAAGGGCATTAAGATCTCTTTCTAGTCACCACTGGCGTATAATGCAACAAAGACTTCTAAAGTCAACAGATTTTACTTACAGAACTAACAATCTCTTTGTAAAAATAATATAATAACACAAAAATATAATAGCACAGTCTTTCTGAAGTCGTTTTTACCCTCCTGTAACTTGTCTCCGAATTTTAGATAAACATAATTATAATTTTGACGCCCCTCTACAAAATAGTGGATTACTCCATAAATATACCACTATGACATTTCATATTTTTGCTTTCATCACTACATGTTCATCTTTCTTCAGGAAAAAAAACATTTACAAAACAAAAAATTGGAGCCGGGGGCCTCTGGTTGAGTCAACAAAGGAATGACCCTGGAGAAATTCTTCTCATAAACAGAGCTCAGAGATAAAGACACTCGGAATCCATTCATCTGCCTTACTGTGGCTTTTTTGGGGCTTGACTTTAGACCTTTTCTGCTGGCTCGGAAATGACAATGATGACTAAACATGCTGTCTAGTTAGACAGCGCAGGAGATTTTGAAATGCGTTCGCCTTTTCCAAACTTACGCCGTCAAAAAAAAAGAAAAAAAAAAACAACAGCAAAAAAGCAACCGATCCAGACTAAAGTTACACTGAATGTGCAAGTGCAACTGTCGCACACTAGTAAGTGTTAACTCTAAATGTACACAGAGAGGTTATCTGCGCTGTTCAAGACCGACCGTCGTCGTTTTTCCTGACATTTGTAGTAAAAGGACAGTGAACTCACCCCATTTTCACAGAAGTAACGTTAAATCAGTGATTTTCAACCTCTCCAGTTTTCTTTCCCAGCTGATCAACGCAGGCTCGGTTTCAATCCGTTCTGTTCTGTTTATATGTCGATGACCAGACAGCAATGTAAGTGTCAAAACAGTTGTTGGGCTTTGTTTGCTCCGTTATGGAGTGTTTTTATAGAAATGGAGCTCTCCTTTGTCTAGTGTCTCTGTTTGCTCTCGGTTTCTCGTCCTCATAGTCCTGTTAGTTTTTCTCCAACGGCCTCGCTGTTTCCACGCTGCTGAAAAGCAAGCAATAAGCGTGCACTTCTGCTGTAACGTTCCGTGGAGCCCTCACAGTCAAATTTCCAAAGTAATCTGCTCCCTCTGAATACTACAGCGTTCACTCATGTAGACCTTCCCCACTCCTTCACGCTAATGGGATCCGTTGCCCTCTGCTGGCCACGGGACGCAGGAGACACTGGAGACACTGGAGAGACTGGGTTGATAAGAACAGAGCTCGAGTCAGAGCTGTCTGTCTGTCTGTCTGTCTGTCTGTCTGTCTGTATGTCTATCTATCTGTCTGTCTGTAAATCTCTCTATCTGTCTGTCTGTCTGTATGTCTGTAAATCTCTCTATCTGTCTGTCTATCATCTATCTATCTGTTTGTCTGTCTGTCTGTCTGTAAATCTCTCTATCTATCTGTCTGTCTGTCTATCATCTGTTTGTCTATTTTTCTGTCTGTCTGTCTGTCTGTCTGTCTGTCTGTCTATCATCTATCTATCTGTCTGTCTGTCATCTTTCTATCTATTTATCTGTCTGTCTGTCTATCTGTTCGTCCAACTCTATCTATCTATCTATCTATCTATCTATCTATCTATCTATCTATCTATCTATCTATCTATCTATCTATCTATCTATCTATCTATCTATCTATCTATCTATCTATCTATCTATCTATCTATCTGTCTGTCTGTTTATCTGTCTGTCTGTCTGTCCGTCCGTCCAACTATCTATCTATCTATCTATCTATCTATCTATCTATCTATCTATCTATCTATCTATCTATCTATCTATCTATCTATCTATCTATCTATCTATCTATCTATCTGTCTGTCTGTCTGTCTGTCTGTCTGTCTGTCTGTCTGTCCGTCCAACTATCTATCTATCTATCTATCTATCTATCTATCTATCTATCTGTCTGTCTGTCTGTCTGTCTGTCTGTCTGTCTGTCTGTCTGTCTGTCCGTCCGTCCGTCCGTCCATCCATCCATCCATCCATCCATCCATCTATCTGTCTGTCTGTCTGTCTGTCTGTCCGTCCAACTATCTATCTATCTATCTATCTATCTATCTATCTATCTATCTATCTATCTATCTATCTATCTATCTATCTATCTATCTATCTATCTATCTATCTATCTATCTATCTATCTATCTGTCTGTCTGTCTGTCTGTCTGTCCGTCCAACTATCTATCTATCTATCTATCTATCTATCTATCTATCTATCTATCTATCTATCTATCTATCTATCTATCTATCTATCCGTCCGTCCGTCCGTCCGTCCGTCCGTCCATCCATCCATCCATCCATCCATCCATCCATCCATCCATCCATCCATCCATCTATCTATCTATCTATCTATCTGGATGTCTCTCTGTCTGTCTGTCTGACTGTCCGTCCGTCCAACTATCTATCTATCTATCTATCTATCTATCTATCTATCTATCTATCTATCTATCTATCTATCTATCTATCTATCTATCTGTCTGTCTGTCTGTCTGTCTGTCTGTCTGTCCGTCCAACTATCTATCTATCTATCTATCTATCTATCTATCTATCTATCTATCTATCTATCTATCTATCTATCTATCTATCTATCTGTCTGTCTGTCTGTCTGTCTGTCTGTCCGTCCAACTATCTATCTATCTATCTATCTATCTATCTATCTATCTATCTATCTATCTATCTATCTATCTATCTATCTATCTATCTATCTATCTATCTATCTATCCGTCCGTCCATCCATCCATCCATCCATCCATCCATCTATCTATCTATCTATCTATCTATCTGGATGTCTCTCTGTCTGTCTGTCTGACTGTCCGTCCGTCCAACTATCTATCTATCTATTTATCTATCTATCTATCTATCTATCTATCTATCTATCTATCTATCTATCTATCTATCTATCTATCTATCTATCTATCTATCTATCTATCTATCTATCTATCTATCTATCTGTCTGTCAGTCTATCTATCTATCTGTCTGTCTGTCTGTCTATCTCTTTATCTGTCTATAGTTGTTTTGTTCTGTCATTCTGTCTGTCATTCTATTTATCTGTCTATCCGTCTGTATGTCAGTCTGTCTATTTACTGGCTGTGAAAAAAATTTATTATTAAAATTATAACTTGAAGTGTACCATTGGCTAAAATAGCAAAGTTGGCTTTTAGTAAATGTCATTTTTCTTAAATGTATGTATAGTGATGGGTAATATCAAGTCTGTGCACAATAACTGTAGTAAGTGCTATGTTGCTGAAAATGATGGTTACCATGGTAACTCTTTAAGAGTTCTCACTCTACTACTAACGTGAAAACTTGATCGTATGCTATTTTACAGTTTTTCTCAGTCACTTTGGTCATCTAGTCATTTATACACATCATAAAACCAGTTTCTCATTCTTTTGAACAAGTTGCGATTGCTTTTGTACATTCATGCAATTGATTATGCATGTTTATCTGCAGTTTCCTGCATTATCAGTTGCTAATGTCATGTTCGTATAGATACGAACATACGTTGCAATACGTTTTGTCATGCTCAAAACGTATTGCATAGTTTTTTGTGCAACAGTCTTACCACTCATAACATCTAGTCTTTAGTTCATCGTATAAGTCATTAATAGCAAAATGGTTAATCTAGTTGTCAAAAACTGCCAAGCACACTTTTTATATTTATTTTTACACATTATTATTAGACTTTTTGTACATTTGGCATGAATTGTCCAAGTGAATCTTGACTTATGAAGAGAATGTAGATGATAAACCAATGATAAACCCTTTCTCTGAAATAGCTCAAAGGTTCATCCCATGAATCTTTAGTTGAAAAGCAAGGACAACACAAGAGTTACACATTCTGAAAATGGACTTATATTCATATTTGTGTCCATAATTATTTTTCCTTTTCTTTATCACAATGACATTGTAGATTTTTTTTTTTTTTTTTTTGGTCAGACTTTGTAAAAGTGCAACTGGGAATTCTATCCAGTCTCTTTCAGTCAATATCCCACATTAATGTGTAAATGTGTACGTTTGAAATGGATATATGGCATACATAAGCATATGGCATATTGTTCAATACAGTAGTTTACATCAGATCATCCCTCCTGAGTAAACTGTTATATTGACAACATGACTAAGCAATTTGACTGTCTTATCTGTAAACTATGACACAAGGGCTTGTCATTCTGATGGCAGTGATATGTTCATTGACACAGATATTTATTTTTGAGAGATGAACCAAGGATTTTGAGCAGGAGACTGGCTTTTGCAGGTAATCCAGGGTGATTTGCTATTTGTACGAGTTGTTTTGAGAAATGCACTTTATGTTTTGCAAATTGTGAGTTTGATTCGAGAAATGTACCAAAGCGACTGAGAAAAACTGTAATCCATTTGTTGTGCAATTATTATTATTATATTTTTTAATGGTTTATTTCTGTTTTTGTTAAATGTTTTATCCCACACTTGTACCTGTAAGTGCTTTTTCTTTTTTAGTCCTAGATTCCAAAGAAGTGGAGATATTCATTTGAGTTTGATTCCTGTATACAGAGAGGTAGCAGGCAGCCACAGCGCAGAATCACAAAGGTACTTTCGTGAAGACAGAGGGCAGCAGCACTTCACTTTGGGACAGACAATGTGTAGCTACAGCCGGATGCTGTTAAAACATTCTGTCACCAACACCTAAAGCAACATTTTTCTCAAAGTATCTCTCAAACAACTGGTACAGATCACACAATAATAATTACAATAATTTAAGTTATAAAATAATATAGATTTTGAATATATTAAATAATGATGTGATACAGTACAATATACAATGTATAAAACAATTTTTATTGTTGCTGCCGTTTTTTTTTTTTTTGTTTTTTTTCATTTTTCGGTTGGTTTGTGATGTCTGTTTAATTAAATGTTGTAAAAACCCTATAGTGTCTTTTCATAGAGATTGAATTGGTCTCCCTAGTGGACAAAACTGCACATACATACATAGATATATGTGTTCATGTATGTGTGTGTGTCAACTTGATCAATGTAATGCATCCTTACTTAATAAAGGTTTGAATTTCTTAGGACATTTTTTTTACTAACCTTAACATTTTGAACAGTAATGTATCGGTATGTGATGGGCACACTAACTGTAACTTAATTATTAAAAACAAAGTAGGCTACATACATAGACATAATGAGAATCCAGAGGGTGACGTCAGTGACCACAACAAAGCCTGAAAGTGAGGATGTGTTTGCAACCTCATTAAATGCTGAGAATCGCACAATGTTCTCAGAACTGGGTTATTTCCAGTATTATGTCTCAGGTGCACTTTAAAGAAAAGCTTAAAAAGCTAAAGATGCATAACTAACTGCACCTGGTTGTACAGAAGACACATGCAGCAGATACAGGAGGTTTGTTTAGGCTTGTTTATTTGTCACTAACACTCAGGTCTTGTTAACTACAGTTTTGTCACACTCCCCGACTCTTGTTTCAAAGAACAGGCCATTTCTGTATGTGGACTCTGTGTCATTGTCTTTTGAAATGCTGTCTGTCATGGGGAAAGGCTCTGGCAGCTGTAGCGTCTGTCCTCTGTAACTAGGATTTGGATAGCAACTGGATTTAATAGAGCTCAAGTCAGTTACTCCACCCTCTTCGTTCTCCTCGTCTTCCTCTTGCAAGACAACAAGCCCAAAGTCTTGCAGTAAAGTGCCCTGTTCAGAGGTCACATCCTCTCTGGGTTTGCTGAGATCTTGACGTAGCAAGAGAACAAATTCATGCACCTCCTCCATCATCTGGCTCAGGTCCTGCGACACAAACATGTTCTCATTTGGAATTAGATGCACTGATGACTCATGCACAATAAGTTAAAAATATATACCCTCCGTTTATTTTGCATCAATTTCATTAGTAGTTCCAGTCTATAATTTATGTAAATTGGCTTAGTTCTGTGAGATGATTTTGCAATGTAGCTTTCCTTCACTCTTTTTCTTATAGCTTCTTTTAAAGGGGTGATATGATTTTTACAAAGCTCATTGTTCTGAAAAGCGAGGTGTGCTCTGATTGGCCAGCTATTCAGTGCATTGTGATTGGCCAAATACCTCAAGCATGTGACGGAAATGCTAGGCCCCTAAAGGGTTAGTTCACCGAAAAATTCAAATTCATCCATCTAATCACCCACCGTTGCTGTTTGAGGGACGTTTTATTACAGATGCGCACTTTTCATTTCACGTCTTCTGAACTGTTGACAACAAACACCGCTTACCGCATTGAAAGGTTTGGAAGAGCAAGGACAATTTATAATACAACTCCGACTGGATTACTCTGAAAGAAAAAAGTCACATGCACCTAGGATTCTTCAAGGGTGAGTAAGATGGATGAATTTAAATTTTTGGTGAACTAACCCTTGAACATACTGTGATGCGTGTGTCCCGGCACGAGGAGACAAAAACCAATAAAACCCATTACAAGTGAGGCATTTATTGCATCCAGAGGGGACATAATTACTGATTATAAATGATTTATACTGTCTTCTTTATGCATTGCGTTGCGTATCGAACCACGTAAACATATAACCAAGTCTGCATTTGTTATCGGAGATATGACAAACAAGCCTACTCAACTGCTCAAATCTCATATTTGAATCATCGGTATCAAATCCTTTAAACATGAAAACGTACTTACAGGCAATCAAAGGTTACACCTTCTTTCAATGCATGAACATTTGGGCAGCATATTGCAAATGTTCCCACATTAGCCCTTTTCACTGCGATTCCGGCAAATACACAGGTAAAGTGTTCCGGCAATTGTTCCCGGGTCGCTAGATTTTGCACTTTCACACTGTCAGTGATTACCCGGGATATGTCCATGCTTTTACACACAACCCTTGAAGATCCCGTAACGACACGTGACATCAGAACGTGACGTGTAATGTACGAGTCGAAAACGTTAGGCACGTTATACTTTCACTCAAGCTAGTAAACGATCTCAGCATCAGCGCAGAAAGTGAGGAACTAACTGATCTCTGCTTCATTACAGTTTGCACATATTTTTTGTCGCAACCATTGATCTTCCTTCAAAACGGCCGGTAAAAGAGTCGCGCGATAACGTGTGTCATCATTACGACACGGCATTAGATCTGGCTTTTGTTCACACAGTGCTCGTCCCGGGATTGAACCCAACAATGTTACTAGGTCCCCTACCCAGGTTCAATGGTGGAATAAATCCCGGGACGTATTTGCTTTTACACAGAAGGCGACCTGACAATGTTCCAGCAATTTGCCGGGTCCGACGTGCAGTGTGAAAGGGGCTGATGTAAACGTGTTGGTGTGTTTAAACTAATTGTTTTAGGGGGGTGTGACTTTACTAAAGAATATCTCTTTGGATTTGAGACTTTAGTCTTTGCAACTTTGCAACAGATCTTCTTCATGCACCAAGAGCTTGCAACACTCTAAAGAGAAAGGAAAAATTTTAATTGCATCACATGACCCCTTACAAGTATACACTGCAAATGCGCTGATGTGACAAGTTGTGGTTGCTATTTTGACCTCACCACAATTTTTTTTCTGCTAACAGTGAAGGGAGATTTCAGAATTGGGGTCATTATAATGTGCAGCATAATAAGTCATGCCCTGTTAAAATATTGAGGCAGTGTTGTTGGAAATAGAGTAGGTTTCGAATCTTCAGCAGTGTGTGTTACTAACCTGATCTTCCGGACATTTGAATTCTATTGTATCTAACACAGGACTGGGTACCTCAGGTAATAGCTTCAGTCTGCAAAGCAAAGAGACAGTTAAATAAATTTTAGAAGTTTTTAGAAGTTAATGCATTTACATTTATCATGATACATGTATTTTTTTTTTTTTTTAATGAGATTTAAGACAAATTATACAATCCCAATTCCAAAAAAGTTTGGACACTGTATAACTTGTTAGTAAAAAAGGGATGGAATAATTTACAAATCTCATAAAATTATTTTATTCACAATAGAATATAGATAATATATCAAATGCTGAAAGTGAGAGGGTTTTTACACTGGGCTCACTTGCTGCGGTCCGAGCCCGAGTGGGATTGTTCCCGGCGCCGCCCACAGCATTGGTCTGCTTTCACACTAAATGGTTGTATCAAACCCAGGTGTGTTTGCTGTCAACTTACATCATCGCAAACACACACGGAAAACGCGTGACTGAGCACAGTTGTAATTATTTTTTTTTTTATACTATTATGCACAGTATAATAATTATTTTTTATTATTTTAATTATTTAATTTTAATTAATTTAATTTTGACTTTTAGGAGTGTGTGGAATCAACCTCGGCTCTCTCATGTGTTGAGGAAACAATGATATCAACAGTGTTACGCATGCGCGGGATACTTTACTTCCTGAAGAAGTGCACACCCTAGTCCGTGTTTTTTGCACATTCTCGCGAACTGCGCCACAACTCGGGAGCAACCGGACTCAGACTACCTTCTCCAGGTAATCTCGGGTTCGGTACCCCAGTGAGCACCAGGGTCTGATGACAGCGTTCACATTAGCGATTTTTCATGCGAACCGTGCCCCGTTCCGCACTAAACTGCTAGTGTGAAATCCCCCTGAGACAGTTTGAAATGTCATGCCAAATATTGGCTCATTTTGGATTTCATGAGAGCTACACATTCCAAAAATGTTGGGATAGGTAGCAATAAGAGGCCAGAAAAGTTAAATGTACATATACTGTAGGGAATAGCTGGAGGACCAATTTACAATTTATGTCAATTGGCAACATGATTGGGTATAAAAAAGCCTCTCAGAGTGGCAGTGTCTCTCAGAAGTCAAGATGGGCAGAGGATCACCAATTCCCCCAATGCCGCGGCGAAAAATAGTGGAGCATAAATGCAGCATGAGCAGTTTTTAATCTAAATTAGGTTGAATAATTTTGTAATCTGAAGAACAAACATAGTCTGAAATTAGTTTTGTAATTTTATACTACATAAAACAAAGCAAGTTGACTGGAAGGAAAAAGTTAGGTAGGAAAAGGTGCACAAGCCACAAAGATGACCATAGCAAAAAGCAAAAGCAGCGCTGCTCTTATAAATACTTTTTGATTATGCATTATGCAGAGACAAGATAAAAAAATGGCATTTGAAATTAAAAATCATTTTTTTATTATTATTTTCTCAAAGATCAGTAAAACAAAAAAGATTTAAAAACAGATTTGTTCAAGATCTCAAAGGAGGGTTTAATTATGCACTAAATACTTGGTTGGGGCTCCTTTTGTATGAATTACTGCTTTAATGTGGCGTGGCATGGAGGCGATCATCCTGTGGCACTGCTGAGGCATTACTGAAGCCCCTCTGTATTGTTTGTCAGATGTTACTTATCTTCCTCTTCACAATACCGCATAGATCCTCTGTGAGGTTCAGGTCAGGTGAGTTGGCTGGCCAACCAAGCACAGCACTTGGAAGTGGTTTTGGCACTGTGGGTAGGTACTAAAGTTCTGCTGCAAAATGAAATCAGCATCTCTATAAAGCTTGTCAGCAGATGAAAGCATAAAGTGCTCCATAATCTCCTGGTATATGGCTGCATTGACTTTGGACTGGATAAAACACAATGGACCAACACCAGCAGACGTCACAGCTCCTAATCATCTCAGACTTCAGAAACTTCAGACGGGACTTTGGATTATGTGCCTCTGCCGTCTTCCTCCAGACTCCAGATATTGATTTCCAAATGAAATACAAAATTTACTTTAATTTTACTTGAAAAGAAGACTGTGGACCACTGAACAACAGTCCAGGTCTTGTTCTCCTTACCCCAGGTGAAATGCTTCTAATGTTTTTCTGGTTCAGAAGTGGCTTGGTTCTAGGAATCTGACAGATGTAGCCCTTCTCCTGAAGACGTCTGAGTGTGGTGATTCTTGATGTGCTGTCTCCGGCTTCAGTCCACTTCTTGTGAAGCTCTCCAAAGTTCATGAATCTGCTTTTCCTGACAATCTTCCCAAGGCTGTGGTCATCCCTGTTGCTTGTGCACCTTTTCCTACCACACTTTTTCCTTCCAGTCAACTTTCTATGAATATATTTTGATACAGCACTCTGTGAACAGCCAGCCCTTTCAACGATGACCTTCTGTGGCTTACCCTCCTTGTGGAGGGTGTTGATGATTGTCTTCTGAACAACTGTCAAGTCAGTAGTCTTACCCATAACTGTGGTTGCATGTTCTAAACTTGCCCAAGAGGTACCCAGTATTTATACTCAAAATTTATCAAACTAATCAAGATCAAAATGGAATGTTCACATTTTTTTGAGATACTGATTTTTTTTTTTACTCAGATGTAAGTCATAACCATCATAATTAAAACAAAAAATCTCTTGAAATATTTCAGTTTTGTGAATAACAAAAAATAAAGACCTTTTCCATGATATTCTAATTCTTTGAGATGCACCTGTATAGCCTGAATCGCCTGTAAGTCGCTTTGGATAAATGTGTCTGCCAAATGCATAAATGTAAATTTATGAGAATAAAGTTGTAATATTTTAAGAGTAAAGTCAAAATTACTACCAATACCAGACTAAAGATAAAAAAAAAAAAAAATTCATTTTTGTTTAGTGCATGAAGGAATACATAGGGTAGTCTAACCTATGACATTGTTCTACGGATCTAGCTCTGTGCTCTCTGTCAATCAAGCTACATCTTATGTACAATATAATATATCTTGCTCCTCAGTCAGTTGTTCTGGGTTATGGGGATCTCACCTCCTGACAGCTATGGAGCAGATTATCGTACACAAGAAGGCAACAACACAGATGATCAGGATGGTGAGGTCCTGCCATGATAAACCTGGAAGAAATGGCAGAACACATTTGCTGTTTGCAGGGATATTCTCCCATCTCATTGTATTTATTTGACAAAAAGCAAATAAATATTTCAGTTCTTCATGGTCATTTCTCCATTTGCATTGACTGTGTTTCAGTACCCATTTCTTTGGAGTGTGTTTCAAAGTTTGTCGTTGAGTTCGGCCCATTACCAGCTTCTGTCCTTCCGGCTATAGATATGGTGTAAGACGTGCCTGGGTGGAGGTCCTTAATCAGGAAGCTGGTTTTATGTGCTGGCACTTCATAGAACCCTAAAGCAAGAGGAACAGAAAGCAAGAGAGGTTACTCCTCATATTTTACTCTGGTGAGTTCAGCATTGAAATGTTTGTGGCATGTTTGGTTGTTTGTCAAATAAGTAAAAAACGATCTACAGCTATGACTTTCATAGCAAATAGTGATACTATAAACTTTTAGCTTACTCGTGTTTCCCTGTCCAGAAATCCAAATGACATAATGCTGTAGAAATCCTCGCTGCTCCACCACAGGAATCGAAAACCAACTTACCACAGCTGAATCATGTGTCAAATCAGAGATATTCACACTGGCCGGACCATTACTAGGTGCTGAAACAAATGCAAATGTTCCATTGAGAAAATGAGAGAACTACTGAACATCTGGACTATATACTGAGATCTTCATTCTTCAATAAACTACTCTTAATAGTCTAAACAAGGGATGCACAACATGATACTATATCAATAATATTTTTAATTGATTAATATCAGAAAGTATTGAATATTTAATAGTGTAATTTCAAGTAATTTCACATTTATTCGTCATTTAGCACACACTTAAAGTTAATCTTCAACTTGTGGTGCTCTTTTTTTAATTGTCATTTTTCCCCATCACATATTTTAGTAATCATCCTGTATTAAAATCATTGTGACAGAAACTGAAAGATTGACAGGAGAAATGCATAAAAAAATAGTTTGGGTGTCACTCGTTGCCTATTTTTTTTATTAACGCCTAAACAACATCTCAAACCTCAATTTTCGTGAGATCAACTTCAAATTTGAAACATAACTTAGGCTTTTTTATTTTTAGCACAGTACATTTTTTTGACATAAATGTTTTCACTTCAGCAATAATCTGCTGATTGCCTTCTTTAGGAGAACCTAGGTCTGTATTCTAAAGCATTTATAAATTACAACCATTTCGGATAGTAAATTTTTGCGTGTTCAGTGACAGTTAAAATGTTACAAACACTAACAATTTAACAGCAATTAAAATCATTTTATCAAGTCCTGAATATCCATTTTTCTTACTGTACATTATAATGATTTACTTTAAGAATTTTCTGCTTTATTTGAGATTTTTGTGTTTAATTTTATACCAGACATGTTTTTAAAATCAGCCAATTATTGGCCATAACATGATAAGAATTAACAGAATGTTATTGGCACATCCTTAGTCTGAACTTACCTGTCTGTTTTGAGTAAAAAGGACACATAACAGCAGTTTGATAATGTTTTTTTTTTTTCATGGTGTGAAGAAAGTAATAATGACGTACAAAATTCTCCACCACTGTAATTAAAACCAGAGACACGAGTTAGCATATGCAGCACATGCCAATATGACACATGAACTGATGTTTAAATTGGACGAATGGCTCTTCATTACCATTTTTAATGTCTTTGAATGATTTTTGGGTTGATTTGTTTACTGTCTCAGGTCGGGTCTCGCCGTCTTCCAGCTTGTACCATTCTAAGCAGCTTTTCTTAGCCTTGGTGATCACATATGAGGACATCTGAGGGTCACAGTCTGAAAATGGTCAAAAATTCATTTGAGTTTCCAATTTACTGTTACTTCTCAAGGTATTTTTCTTCATTTTTTCAATATGAGTCATTTTTAACAACGCTTCAAGACTCAGTCACCAAAATCCCCACAACTTAAACTCTAACACACATACTGTTCCCGAAAACCCACGCCACTAACACTTACAGCTCAGATGTTTGACAGCGGGAATGATGATCTCCTCTTGTGGTGAACTTCCAACATTGTTAGTTGCAAAAATGGAAATCCTGGCTTCTGAATAAGTTACGGATATATTATATGTTCGATTCACAGTTAAATGGTCCATTTTCTTTTGTTTTTTGGCACAAGGCCAAACTGAGAGGGTGAGATTGTACTTCACACCCCCTACAGACTCATTAACAGGTGGGGCCTAAAGGACATGACATTTTAGCATCATTCAAATCAAATTGTATGAATCTTGGTGTGCTCTATTGCTTTCATACTTACGTCCCAGGAGAGAGTAATATCTCTGGTACCATTTGTCATCTTGTTTACTACCCAGTGTATTACAGGTGTGTGCCTGATTTCTGAAGAGAAGTGTTACATCTGTTAACCAAATATCTTCAGATGCTTTTACTTATTAAAAGTTGTTTTGCATGGCGCAGTTGGAGCATTCTTTGAAAGATACAGCTGAAATCAAACCTGAGGGAACATCCACCACTGGGCTCCAGTCACTCCAGAGAGCATGCAGTGAGTTGTTACATAGATCTGAATGTGGTTTGGCCTGCCGCCTCAGTTGGATCTGGTAGCTTTTCGTGTACTGTAGATGTAGCGTGTATAAATCTAGAAACATATTCATCTCCATCAGTTTTATATATTTAAAAAAATGATGGGCACAACATTTTTTAAATATGTGACTGCAAAACCTGTTTTCATGATTGGAGTTGCCAGATTTGAAGAATGTAAATACACCAATAAGACTTAATCTTCCCAACCTGGCAACCATGTGCACATGCTCTCTCTGAATAATGAAATATAATACTGTCCCTTTAATCATAATTTGAGTGAAAAGCAACAAAAGTTGTTGGAACTGCAGTGAAATGTACTGTATGTAGGTACATTTTTGCAGTTTTGCAGTCACATATTTCCAGTGATCCTAGATAGCAACTTTCAAATTTGTATATAATTTAAATGGGTCACAGCCATTCCATTAATGATTTATTACAGTTTTTGCAACAAAGAAATAATAAATTATTATAAATAATTTAGTTTTTCATAGTTTTCCACCCTCTCTACACCCTCTTTGGTGCCGTACCTTTAAGAGTTAACACCATCGTTGCATATGTAATGATTATCAGTGCTATTATATATATATAAACCAAGGACAGATCACTCTTAAGACTGTGCAATATTCAGACTACCCTATTTCTGCACATATATAATTTGTATTAACAGAATATGGACACAAACCTTCAGTGCTGTATTTCGTTTCAAATGTTGCCTACAATTGGAGAACACATCATATTAGTAAAATAACAGATTCATTTCAGGAATTGAAAATACTAGATTTTCTGAAACGTCTTACATTCTGCCATTCAGAGCCACTCTCCCTCCATCTGATCTCATATTTTGCACCTTTGTGATCCTTCGGTTTGTCCACAGTGAGATTCAGGATTCCAGCTAACCTTTTCATTCGGAGAATCTGAGGTTTACTGTATTTGACTGTTGACAACATGAGTATACATCAGTAAAATACTATGCTGATTATAATGGCATGATACATTTGTAATTCTATAATTATTACATATCAAGTATATTTAAACAAATGCAGACATTTATGATCCCAACCATCTGTATTGGCTCTCATTAATGTAATATAAACTTACCCATGCATTCTAGGATGACTGAGACTTTGCTAGAATTACAGGTGATGTTGCCGACTTGTGTCTGTAACCATAAGTCTGTCTTTTTTGTGGTGATTCCTAGTTTCTCCAAGGGAACGTATTTCTGTTCTTGTTCACCACAGTTTATAACTGTAAGAATTTTTTTATTTTCACTGTCCCTGTGAAAGGTATATTTATGATGAGTGACATGCATTATCAAGCCTCGGGTATCTGTTAAAACCAAGCTAGCTTTTTACGCTAGGTCAAACAAACAGCCTTTCATAGGCTTACGTTTTTTTGTAACTATGAAGACAGCATGATTTGAATGTGTTGGTTGAACTCACCATACATGAAGAGTGTGTGTTTGACTCTTCTCATGGCTTCTCTTATCCCATTCACAAAAGAAGTCCTCTTGTTGCATAGTTGATGTTTTGTAACAGTGTGGAGGACTTGTAGACACACATCCTGCCGCTTTAAGATAATTTAAATGATGTAAAAAAAAAAAAAAAATTTTTTTTTAAATAATCTGTTCAATGCACACAGACTGAAGCATTTTAAGCAGTTTTTGATCTTTTAATTGTGATGATTTTGACTCACATTTAACAAAAACCCACCAATTCACCATCTCAACAAATTAGAATACTTCATAAGACCAATTAAAAATAATAATAATAATAAAATAATTTTGATTATTTCAATAATTTCTTGATTTTTAGTTAACTGTTGACCTTCTGGAAACTATGTTCATTTACTATACATGTACTCAATAATTGGTAGGGGCTCCTTTTGCTTTAATTAGTGCCTCAATTCAGCGTGGCATGGAGGTGATCAGTTTTTGACACTGCTGGAGTGGTATGGAAGCCCAGGTCTCTTTGACAGTTTTCCTCTTGACAATAGCCGACAGATTTTCTATGGGGTTCAGGTCTGGTGAGTTTGGTCAGTCAAGCACACCAACACCATGGTAATTTAACCAACTTTTGGTGCTTTTGGCAGTGTGGGCAGGTGCCAAATCCTGCTGGAAAATGAAGTCAGCATCTTCAAAAAGCTTATCAGCAGAAGGAAGCATAAAGTGCTTCAAAATTTCTTGGTAAACAGGTACAGTGACTTTGGTTTTCAAAAAACACAATGGACCAACACCAGCAGATGACATTGCACCCCAAATCATCACAGACTGTGGAAACTTAACACTGGACCTCAAGCACCTTGGGCTATGAGCTTCTCCACCTTCCTCCAGACTCTAGGACCTTGGTTTCCAAATGAAATACAAAACTTGCTCTCATCTGAAAAGAGTCAGTCCAGTTCTTCTCCTCCTCAGCACAGGTAAGACGCCTCTGAAGTTGTCTGTGGTTCAGGATTGGCTTAACAAGAGGAATACAACAACTGGAGCCAAATTCCTTGACTGTGTCTGTGTGTGGAGACTCTTGATGCCTTGACCCCAGCCTCAGTCCATTCCTCAAATTCTTGAATCGATGTTCCCTCAAATTCTTGAATCAATTTTGCTTGACAATCCTCATAAGGCTGCAAATGTCTCGGTTGGTTGTGCATCTTTTTCTTCCACACTTTTTCCTTCCACTCAACTTTCTGTTAACATGCTGGGATACAGCACTCTGTGAACAGCCAGCTTCTTTGGCAATGCATTTTTGTGGCTCCTTGTGAAGGGTGTCAGTGATGTCTTCTGGACAACTGTCAGATCAGCAGTCTTCACTATGATTGTGTAGCCTAGTGAACCAAACTGAGAGACCATTTTGAAGGCTCAGGAAACCTTTTCAGGTGTTTTGAGTTGATTAGCTGATTGACATGTCACCATATTCTAATTCGTTGAGATGGTGAATTGGTGGGTTTTTGTTAAAGGTGAGAAATCATCACAATTAAAAGAACCAGAGACTTAAACTACTTCAATCTGTGTGCATTGAATTTATTTAATACACAGGTTTCACAATTTGAATTGAATTACTGAAACTATCCACAGCATGATAATTTATTGAGATGCACCTGTAAATGCTAAAGAGTATGTTTACACACAAAACAAGACATTTATTTGTCTTGGTAACAGGAGCTTCCAGAAAAAAGTAAACAAAACAGAAACAAGTAAACAGACCCACACACACACACACACACACACACACACACACACTGCAGTTCTAATGTTTGGGATCGGTAAGACTTTAAATGTTTTTAAAGAAGTATTTCATGTTCATCAATGCTGCATTTATTTGATAAAAATACAGAAAAGAAACAGGAATCTTGCTAAATGTTATTACAATAATAATGGTTTCTATTTTAATATCCAATAAAATTAAATTTATTTCTGTGATGCAAAGATGAATTTCCATCAGCCATTACTCCAGCATAAAGTTTCACAAGATACTTTAGAAATCAGTCTAATATGCTGATTTATTATTAGAATTATTAGTGTATCCTCCATTGTGCTGCCAAATATTTATTTGGAAACTGCAATACTTTTTTCATGATTCTTAGATGAATAAAAAGTTAAAAAGAACAGCGTTTATTCAAAATAGAAATCTTTTCTAACAGTATAAATCTTTTTCTATCATTTCTTAACAATTTAACACACCCTTGCTGAATAAAAGTTTTTATTTCTTTCAAAAAAAGAAAAACATTTAAATGTACTGACCCCAAACTTTTGAGCGGTAGTGTATATTGTTAGAAAATATTTAATTTAAAATTACGATTTTTAATAAATGCTCTTCTTTTTGGCTTTTTACTCATCAAAGGATCCTGAAACAAAGTATCACAGGTTCCCAAAAAAATATTAAGCAGCGCAACAGTTTCCAGCACTGAAGACTATTATGCACCAGTAGTGCATAATAATAATAATAATAATAATAATAATAATAATAATAATAATAGTGTGTGTTTGTTTCTATATATAAAAAGACAATTACATTTAAATATAATACCACGGATTAATAAAAATATAGAAAAATATACTAGTGGTCAAATAATAATAACAATATAATAATAATAATAATAACAAATAATAAGAACCATTTATAATAATAAGTACCAGATCAGCATATTAGAACGATTTCTCAAAATAAAGTAAATAGCAAATAGATGCAGGCTTAGCAAACATAAGAAACTTCTTCCAAAAACATTAAAACATCTCAATTATTGCGAACCCTGGACCAATAATGTGCAACCATTTGAAGTTAGCTTTACATTTCAATAAGTATGTGACTTTTTAAAAGCAAAAAAGCCTTTTCTTCCATTTGTGTTTACATCCTGTGGTTTCAAAGGTGTTTAATGGTGGTTTAGTCAAATGGCTGTCTGATACAATCTACACACCATCTGACACAAGAGCACGATCTCAGTCTTCTGTAATTGATGTTATTTCCGTAAAAGTCTATCAAACTAATCTCAGTATCATCTTGCTCTGCGGTGCGGCATATCTGCCATCAGCCATGAAAGATGAAAGTCAATGACATACATACCTTCAGTCAGACTGACAGAAACAACCAGCACCAGCACAGCTGCTCTCATCCTCATCGCTTCGAGTGTCCGGAGAGCTCCTCAATCAGAAGACATGACCAGTACACGTGCGCTTCAAGACAACCGGAGAAGCCAGAGTTTGTAGCTTCATCTAGACTTCAGAACGCACTAGTCCTGGGTGTTTCTGGGGCAGATATGAGGTACTATCTACTGCAACACCACAAACCACAACACGAGCACATCAGGGGAAGCTCTTCACACTTCATGAGAAAAGAAACACGTTCGCTTACCTGTTACACCCTAAAATAAACATGAGTCTACTCTCTAACAAAACCAGCTTTAACCTGACCTGGACGGCTTTTAGTATAGAAGTAATCAGGATCCGACCCCAGAAACTGACTTCATTTGTACTTTACATCCTCTTTGTGTATGCAAGTGCCCTAAACACACAAACCCTTTGAAACTAATTGAAATTCTTATAACCCTGTAAATACTTTACACTTGACTTGATAAAAAAGCAATGGCAGTGTCTGTTGTATGCCTGTTCTCTGAAATCTCAGCTTGGGTTATTTATAGTGAACTAAACCTGATGAAATAAAATATATTTGAAAAAAAAAAAACACATTTGATTTGATTTCACTTCTAATAGATGTGTTTGTGGGAGAAGTGAATAGGAAGACTTCAATTGAACCACACGCTGTTATTAATAGTAGCTAGCTGTGGAGCGGAGCAGTAAAGGTCCATCGAGTGTTCATCTGAGAGGAGAGCTTTCCAGTTTCACTTAAGCGTCTTCAGATCTTATGCAAAATTAGAATGAAAGTAGATCACAAAATTCTTTTTTGCTTTTATGTCTTGTTTATGATGACTGCACCTTTGTAAGAAAAAAAAATGGAAAGGTCAGTGGAAAGGGTTTCTAGAAATGATGACATTCATTTCCTCTGACGTTGACTCTTTTTCAAATGTTAAAATATGAATACTAATCAAAATTATATATAAATGTAATTCACTTGTAAAAATGTTCCCATGTTTAAAAAAATTAATATATATATAAAAAATTATTAAAACATTTACAATATGTTCCTGGCTGCTACAGGAACTAAGGTTCCCATGCATACACTGCTATCAGTTTTATTCTTATTCTGACTGAGAGAAAAATAATTAAAGTTGTTAAATGAATTCCAGTTCAAATTTAGGGTAATTAAATTTCTGGTCGTTACATATTACATTTTTCCTACATTTTCATTCATTTGATTCATGCTTTGTTTACAGTATTTATGGCAGAGAGTAACATTAGCCATAACTGATTTCACATAAAAATTCTAAATGCAGAAATTATTATTAAATCTTAAAAACGTTTAACACATGAGTCACAGAGATTCTGTTGTTTTTTAAACTAAAACAAAATCTGAATTACCTTCCTGTGTTTGCATAGGCTACAAAAAAGACCAATGCTGAAAATGCATAACTTGAATAAATGACAAGGGATTTATTTTATCTAAAATAAAAAGATGAATAAGATGCCGATATATTATATTTATAATAATTTTAGGAAAAATAATATGCATCTGATTTTCAGCCAAAATCGAATTTTGTCGCCATCTCGTGGTCAGAATTTTAATTGACAGTATGTCTACCTCTGTAACCCCACAAAAAGTATGATAGATAGATAGATAGATAGATAGATAGATAGATAGATAGATAGATAGATAGATAGATAGATAGATAGATAGATAGATAGATAGATAGATAGATAGATAGATAGATAGATAGATAGATAGATAGATAGATAGATAGATAGATAGATAGATAGATAGATATTTTGAGCCAGTGAAAAATAAATAATTGCCCTAAACAATATTTTCTATGTCTATGAAAACTATTTTATAAAACTTGGCACAAAGTGTATTTTTCTTGTTGAAGAAAGTAAATTAATTTAAATTATATTTTTGACCCTAACAAAAAAAAATATATATATATAGATTTAATCAAAACTTCTACTTTATTATTATTTTTATTTATTACAAAACATTGGCAGTACTGAATTTTAGGTGCTAACTCACCTTTTCTGAGGTTGAACATTACCTTCTGAATAAAATATAAAGTGCTTTTCAAAACTTAGTCCAGGTGCAGGGCATAAATCAGTCTGAAAACAATGGACATAGAAGGCCTGAGTTCAGTCGGAAGTTTTCTTCCCAGATGATTCCCACTCTAGATGTGGACTTGCTTTATCAACGCTGAAGATTCTTACTAGAGTCTGTCTTGTGATCTGCATCAAGTCAAGTCAAGTCTGCTTTATTTTCAATTCTTCCACATGTACAGTAAATACATACAGAAAATCACTCTCAGACCCCCAGTGCATACAGATAACACTAACAGTGGAGCTTAAAAATCTAGATCAAATATAAAATCTAAGACACAACTATACAATAAGGGCATGTAAAAAAGGCATATATATAATAAAAAAACTCTCTTAAAGTCAACAACAATCTCCTTCGTCTTCTCCACATTCAGAGAGAGATTGTGATCACTGGAGCACCCGGTCAGGCAGCTCACCCCGCTCATGAAGCTTGTCTCATATCTGTTACTAATGAGACCCACCACAGTGGTGTCATCCTAACAGAGGAAGAAACAGATCAATAAAGACATTTAAAGTCAGATAGATGATGCTGTTGTCAAATACTGAAGATCATGCGTTCACACCATGTTCTACTTAAGAACTGTTCATGTCCTTGGACCGGGAACTGTGCGTTTCTATGGCAACTATGGAGTTGGAATCTTGTAAGTATGCAAACACAACATGAGATGAATGCACTTACACCTGGTTTGCTGTAAAAATATGTGGTGATGTGGGTGATGTCAGTCTGAAACCTGTCTGTGAATCCGGGCAGGGCACATCATCCTTCTGAAAGATATTTTAAACAAATTTGTCAGAGTTGAGAAATGAAAAATATTAATATTTATCAATGTTTTGAACAAAAAAAAAAATGAACTCGAAAAATAAAACAAAAACAAAAACACAACCAATATGTATTATACTGGCATTTCATATTTATGCTGAGAGCCCAAAACTTTCTCATTTCAGCTCAAGATTCGTCAAAATTCTATTATTATTATTAAAATCATGTTTATGAATGCATAAATATGCATTGGCATGCATAAAAATCTGTGGTCATGCTGCAATTAATCAGATCTTATTGTTGCTGTATTGTATTGCACCACCAATATATTTTATTTTTAATAACAAAAATAAAAAATAAAAAAAACAGAAGTGGTTGTGACACAGTTAGTCATTCTGTATTCGCTGAGTTCACTTCTGTTTACCACCGATTTATAATCTGCAAAAAAGAGATGGAGAGGAGAAGGTAGGTCCTCATCTCCATGGTAACTGAGAGACCTCAGCTCTCTCTTATTTTGCAGTGTTCAAGTCCTCAACACAAAGACAAAGAGAACAGAAAGGAAAGGCCCAAAATGTTTATGTTGATGGAAATATCAAAGCCAGGTGTATATTATTCAATCAGATCATTCTGAAAACTCTTACTTCTATTACATATTTGTCATATTTATTTCATCTACAGATCATTTTAAGTGTTGAGTTAGTTCATTGCATTGATGTAAGTGTTTTGTAATCAGGAAGCAATACAATACTTGTACTTCTGGTTTGTGCAAAATGCACGTCTGCATGCCTGCTTTTGCAGCCAGAAAATGCAATCAGCTGATTGGTCAAAGGCTGCATTGACCATGAAAAGTGTAATCATTAATAACATGCCAAGGCACTGAGATAAAATGTCTCATAGATATTGAAATAACATGCCCCAGCACTGTAGGGACAGTTTCCAAGTGGATTCTTTTGAGGGTTTCTGGTGCTGTTTGTTTTTCCACCTGTGAACAAATGGCAGAGTTGATGCACATTGTTGAAGTAAGTTATGGCAAGCAAATTTAACATTTATTTCCTAAATGAACTAGAATCTATTGTTATGTTACTAGTGCCTATAAATTTAATTACTAAATCCCGGGCTAAGTTTTGTCTTTTTTGGCCCTGTTCCAAATAGCACACTTCATGAGTTTGTTGCGTTCAAGTACTTTGTTGTCAGAAAGAACACAAATCAGGGTGAATGGCCTATTCATGAGTTTATTTTGCCTGTTTCTTAGAGAAATTAAGTTAAAGCCAAAAGGTATAAGATATTTAGTCAATCTCCAACAGGTTTTGAATAAAATGCAGCATCCCATTGATTGGTAAACATGTAAACAATCACACCATTGTCTAGATATTCAGCTGGCAGATGATTCTTAAATTTTGGTCAAATGAATGCAATTTTGACTGTGTTCAATTACATACAATATGCATTAAATGGTTATTTATACATGTAAATATACATGACTGTAATGGCAAGAGAAAACAAATAAATTTTACAGTACAGTTATGTTTCACTCCTCATGTTAATGGCCCACCCAACTCAGAAACTCATGCTCCCTTCATGCCATGTTGTAATTACCATAATTCTGAGATGACAACACGTGACATTTTACACAGAGCTGATTTATGTGTTTCTATGGCAACACAATCAACGCCAAATCCTTCACATGATCCAGAACTCGTAATTATAACATGTGAGCTCTGAATGTTCTGAAAGCTATGACTTTGACCATGTAACAGCTGCACCACCTGACAGCCACCAGGTTCATTTAGGCGCTACAAAGGCACTACATCCAACAGACGAGCTACTGTAGCTCAAATTGCTCAAGCAGTAATGCTGGTTCTGATGGAAAGGTGTCAGAATACACAGTGCATCGCAGTTTGTTGTGTATGGGGCAGCATAGCCGTAGACCAGTCAGGGTTTCTATGCTGACCCCTGTTCACAGCCGAAAGTGCCAACAGTGGGCATGTGAGCATCAGAACTGGACCACAAAGCAATAAAAAAAGGTGGTCTGGTCTGAGGAATCACATTTTTTTTCACATCACGTGGATGGCCGGGTGCATGTGCATCGCTTAACTGGGGAACTCATGGCACCAGATGCACAAAGAAGGCAAGTGGTGGAGACAGTGTGATGCTTTGGGCAATGTTCTGCTGGGAAACCTTGGGTCCTGCATTCCATGTGGATGTTACTTTGACATGTAACACCTACCTAAGCATTGTTTCAGACCATCTACATCCTTTTATGGAAACGGTATTCCCTGGTGACTGTGGCCTCTTTCAGAAGGATAATGAGAGCAGTGGGAATAGAGCGAGGCCGGTGGAGTGATTGGAAATGAACGACACCTACGACACTCACCGGCCAATGTAACAATATTCTTTCGTGGGAAGAAGGAGGTGGGAACCGGTGGACAATCAGAGAAGATTTTAATAATAAAATAAAGACAAAACGGCGCAAAAGCCCCTCACAGACGACTGCCGCACACAAACAAAATCAAAACATAAAATAAAACCCAGGCCTGGTCCTCTCTCGTCCTTCACTGTCGTCGCTCCTCTTTTGTATCCTTCCATCTCCTCCGTGGGACTAGAGACCGGTGAGTGTTGCAGGTGTCGTTCATTTCCAATCACTCCACCAGCCTTGCTCCATTCCCACGGCTCTCGGCCCCGCCCCACTTGTCACAATATTATATAAATATATAAAGTGTATAAAGTATATTATATATTATTATGTAAAGTATATTATAGACTATAATATAATATAATATTGTATTGTGTTATAGTTATTATATCCAAGTTGTCTGTCTGGAACACAGCATTAGGTTAACATCAATATACGATAGTAGGGGTGCTCCGATCACGATTGGCCGATCGTTATGCGCATCTCGTCAGTAAAGCCGGTTCTCTAATCAGCGGTTAACTCCATCAGATGCATGATTTCACATAGAGCAGCTGTTACTACACAAAGCCGTTGTTAATAGAGAAGATGCGCAAATCCACTTCATTTTCAGTGTTTTTTGGCGCATCTTCTCAGTTAACAACGGCTCTGTGTAGTAACAGCTGCTCTATGTGAAATCATGCATCTGATGGAATTAACCACTGATTAGAGAACCGGCTTTACTGACGAGATGGGCATTAACGATCGGCCAATCGTGATCGGAGCACCCCTAAACGATAGTGTACTACTATTAAGAGCCATTCTATAATGTGACATTTAAGCACTTAATAAACGGATAGCGACTCCTAAGGAGCACTTAAAGCACAGCTACGTGCTACTGTGTTAAGTACATTGTTGGGAAACGCACTTGAAACAATAACGAACGATCGCAAAATTAAAAATAGAAAACGTTCTTAAGCTCTAAGATCAATTGTTATCGGGAAACCCGGCCCAGGTAAAGTAGCCTGTGTTACACTATGTTCTACAAATATCACTACATATTTTTGCATGTATCTGCTGATGGACACATGCTGCTCTGTCACAGGAACATGCACAGGAAATCATGTCGCTCCTTTTGCAAAGTGCATTCCTAACGACTACTTATTGGCACGCACGTGCCCTACTCATTTCAAAGTCCCCACTCCAAGGGGATAAGGATGAACACTTCCATTTTTCCTGGGAACCGTTCGGTACCGTTACTAGTATGGCACACCCCATTACAAAGTGTGGTTCTAGCAGCTAGGAGTCTGCTCAGGTAGCAGCGGCAGTAGAATTAGTCCGGTGAAGAGGTGTTCCACCATAACCTTGCTGTAAGGTTAAACTGATATTTTAAGGTTAAAAATGTACATATAGCTGCTTTAATTGCACAAATTAGAAATTTATTTCCATTAATAATGGAACAGTGACTACTATAGTTTATAGGAATAAGACTAATTGAAAATATATTTAATAGTAAATTCAAAACAACAGTAGAATAAGTATAGTAGAACAAAAACATAACAAAAGTTATAATGAATAAATGTTAACACAGCTTGCCACACAAACAGCTCATTGGTCAAAAACTGCTTCTTATGCCATGCAAATTGTAATTACATGCTAGTTTATCAATGTAAAATGTCATATGAATATTGAAATGACAGTTTCCAGTGGTCTTTCGGGTTGTTTTCCTTTTTTTCTCTTTTCTTTGAGTGTTTGTTTTTTTCCACCTGAGTGTTTAAGCACACCTCCTCTTTGCAATCACATGGGAGATGTGACCGCACCATTCAATCTCAATCATCTCTCACTCGCTCTGCGTACCCGAGTCACTTTCGCTGAGAGATCTCTTTAACTAAAAGTGTTCCTTGAGAATTTGTCTATTTTAAGGAAGTCTCTACACCAGCACAGCACAACCTCTCACGCTGTCGTTTGGCAGATGTTAAACGACGATGTGTAAACAGTGGGCACTTTGTGTCGTCTCGCGTGAGATCTGAAACAAGCTGCTTATTTACACCTGACCGCGCTTCACGGGATTCTTAGAGATGAAGAGGAGAGACAAGCTGAAAATCCCCTCCCTCACTTTGGAGTAAGCGTAAATATGTTTTTTCCATTTCTCAAATGTTGGTATTGAATGATTTTCTCGCGACGGGGGAACCCCCCCGGAACTGATGAGTGAGTTTGTTGAGTCGAGCCGGCGGCGAAATTGTACAAAATAATCCCTTCGTTTACTGATTTCTCTTCATTCCCCGTGTGTTTTAGGGTTGGTATTGGTGTTAACTAAACGCTAAACAGTAAGCAGTGAAGTGTCGGTAGCGCGTTCTCATTCAGTGTTTGGTGTACGGAAGAAAATGCTGTTCAACGTTAAGCGATCAATCTGTTACAATAAGGATTATTACTTGATTATGGAGTAAATTTATCATTTTGTGACGTGAAACAAGTTTTGTATTTGTTTCATGCGCATTACCCAACCAGTTAGTTTCTTAAACCTTAAAACCAAAATGTATGTAATTTCTTTAAATGTCATATATGATATATGGCTTTTTCTGTTTCAGCTTACACTGTAGAAAAATATAGACATTTTAATGTTAAAATAATGATACAGTAAAACTGTTAACTGTATAATCTTTACAAAATAAACATTTATATATTTAAGAGCCTTCACGTGTAATTTTACTGCACAAATTACCGAAAAATGTGTTTTTGACGTAAAAAGTATGAATTGCCTTATTTAACCGCAGTAAAATATTGTTAAAATAAATTTAAGTAAAAATGTGTCGCCTTGTTTATGGAGAAAAAAGAAAAACAGTAAAAGTTCTCATAAAAGCTTGATTTTTTTTTTCTTTTTCTTACACGTTTCCAAGTTTGTTACCTTTCATGTTGTTTAGTTAAAGGATTCGTTCACTTCTAGAATATAAATTCCCTGATAATTTACTCGCACCCATGTCATCCGTGATGTTCACTTCTTTCTTTCCTCAGCTCAGTCGGAGAGAAATTGTAGTTTGTGATGAAAACATTCCAGGATTTTTCTTCATATAATGGACTTCAATTGGGACCAACGGGTTGAAGGTCCAAACTGTAGTTTCAGTACAGCTTCAAAAGGCTCTACACGATCCCAGCTGAGGAATAAGGGTCTTATCTAGCAAAATGACTTGCCATTTAAAAAAAAAAAAAAACATTCATATACTTTTTAACCACAAATGGACTTCACGCATTGCATAGTCTGATTGGATAGGTCATGCAGATGGAAGCGCAGTGTTTACAAAGCGAATATGCAAAGAAAGTCGAACACCCTTTACAAAAAGAAGGTCAATCAGCGATGTCAGACGATTTTGAAGTTGGAGTAGAAACTGAGATGGAGTTTTTCACCCACTAAGGTGTACATAGACGAAGTCCTATCCGTGCGCAACCTTTCCAACATGATTACACAATGCATGAATTTGTGGATTTGCGTTTGTGGTTAAAGTATATACATTTTTATTAATTAATTAAATAATTTATTTATTTAGAAAATGGCCAATGGTTAAACTAGATAAGACCCTTATTCCTTGGCTGGGATTCCTTTGAAGCTGCACTGAAACTGCAACTTGAACCTTCAACCCGCCGGTCCCCATTGAAGTCCATTATATGGAGAAAAATCCTGGAATGTTTACATCGAAATCCTTAATTTCTTTGCGACTGAAGAAAGACATGAACATATCAGATGACATGGGGGTGAGTAAAATTATCAAGAAATTGTTATTCTGGAAGTGAACTAATCCTTTAATATTTACTGTATTATTTTAGTTTCATGAGTGTTACCCTAACAGTGTTTGTGTACTGTTGGCGGTTAATACATAGGCCCACTTGTTGTTATCATATTTTTATTGTACATTTTTCAAAAACAATAGTTTTAGAGTGAATTTTCAAGTACTGTAAATTAGTTACCATTGCTTATTAGTCCGAATTGTCTTCACTATAGTCTCTTCCTGCGAAATGTCCTTTTATTGGAATAATTGTTATAATCACATCGCATCACATTACAGTTTGAATACTTGCAGATGTGCTTTCTATTGAGTGAACTCTCGAATCACACTTTCAGGATCCTACTATGAGTCGAGCTTTTAAGTGAGAACACGAGTCTGAGTGTTCTGACACTTTCCTTATCGCATCCGTAATGTTTTCCTGCGTTTCTGACACTTCCTTCTGCCTGGATTCAACATGCTCACTGCAGCTTTCCAACCCCGTCCTCCCACTCTGAACTGGGAGGGAATATAGCCGACCCCACGGCCCACTACATTCCCAATCCCAGTGTGGAGGAGCCCATATCCAGATCCTTTCGTCAGCGAAAGCAACTCCCTGTTTGATTGAGGATCACTGCTGATTTACAGGGATTTTCAGCTCTGGGTTCCAAAAGCACTGCATTGTGTCAATAAGAAAGATACAAAGCTCTTCATCAGATGCTGCTTTGCTTATTCTGAATGCACAAAGAATGGTTGAAAGCAGCATAACGTCAGATTGTTAAGCACAGGGGGGTAGTATTCACAGTTGGGTCGTCTCCAGTTTTCTCTCTTCACCATGACAACATCTTCACACTTCTAGAGCGCTTGTTGCAATCGCTTGCGGTGAGAACATGCAAACTGCCAGACAGTGGCAGCCCTATTTGTACAGTCATGCGTGCTTAATGTTCTGGTTAGCTTTCAGGCCACCGAAATACCCATTTGTTACGCAAAAACCAAAGTTCCTCGAAGTTCGGGGGATCATTTAGTACAAAGAGTAGAACGGTCAGTACTAAATCAGCACATTACCCACGTCAAGGGTCACAATAATCAATACCAGTCTAAACTGGCTTCCGCTAACAACATGCCTCGTGTCTGTTTTGATGTGCTCCATTAATTCTGCTTTCAGTGTGACATGTAAATACCTGTCGGGTCAGCCTGAATATGTTTTAGGCTGCTCTGCTGACTGAATGGCATGAAGGGACATGAGAAATTGTGTTTCCTGCAGTTGCGGGGCTTGTCTTGATTCCACCAATGCATTTTGTGGAACTGAAAGTTATGGTGGCGGTAAACGGTAAATGACTTTGAAGGTCGCACATGAAAGTAATTTAGTGAACTTTCCTGGAAAACTCCTGCTTCCTGTAGGGCCAGATTTGACAAGGTGTTGACAAGAAAGGCGGAAATGTGAGATTATATGGTTTTATGTTGACGGAACCCTTCTAATAATCGCGTGCGTATTAGATCTTTGATTGTATGAATCATGTTGCACACATTGGCTGGTTATCATAAATGATGCATTTCATCTCAACTCCTGTGACATTTTCCATCAGGTTGAAATGATGTCATTTAAAGATGCTGTATTGATGTTAGCCATCTTGCTAACCTTCGTCAGACTAAAATAGACTGTCTCCAGTCATCCACATGCCTTGTGAGTCCAAGTTTGCTGATTGGCTGAAAAAGTGTGGGCCATGCTTAGATTTCGTTACTTCTTACAAAACCTTACAGAGTGACTAATGACAATACAGATTTATAGATATCTTAAATGCTGTTTTTTTATTTTTATTTAATTAATTCTGTAATTAAGATCTCAGATTCCACATAATATTAATCTGTATTCATTATTGATATTCATAATAAATGTGTATTGAGCAGTAAATATTAGACACACTAGAGACTGAAGTGAAGATGCTGAAAATTCAGCTTTGCATCACAGGAATATATAACACATTAAAGTAGAAAACTAATGATATTTCACAATATTACTGTATTACTGCAACCTCAGTGAACATAAGAGAGTTCTTCCAAAAACATTATGAATTTTTCCCGACCCCAAGCTTTTGAACAATAATGAGACTTATGGCCATTTAATGCATAATGTTAAGAGAATCACTTACAGCAGCTTTAAGATGGTCTTTTCAAAGCCACTGTTCATATCTCATTCATTCATTTGTGCATTTATGTTCTCTTTCCATCATTTCATTGCCGTGTTGCAGCACCAGTATGCCACTTAATGAATCCCTAAAGCACACTGATTTGCAGTGCTGCCGAGAGCATGAAGAAACACCAAGAACAATACAGTCCACATGCACTTAGTCAGAGCGCTAATGCATGTAAACGTGTCTTGCTTTACAGTTTGTCACCCAGCCAGAGTCCCATCATCCTGAGTCCATGCAGTCCAGGCAGCCCCTGCAGTCCTTTACAATCCCTTCACCCCTGGAGGTAAGACAGCCGATCCGCATGCCAAAGCATTACATAAACCTGCTCCGGTCCTGCAGAGAGACAGAACTGTCTTCAGTTAGTCAGCATGACACACACATCTCATTGATTTTTTTTTTCTCATTTAATGGGACCATCACTCATATCTATATGTAAAGCTCATGTTATTTGATTCATATGGATAGAAGAATCACCTGAGCACGACTGACTTGCTGATTTTAGTGTGGTTTATATCCTTTTTAGAATACCCCGCAACAAGACAGTTTATTTAATATGAGAGATTTAATGTTATAATTTGATGCACATGTTAAATATATTTTAGTATATAATGTTATGTGATATATATGGAACAAGCTTGAAGCCCATACTGCTTCCCACAATTACATTTTTCATAATGTAAAACTCAAACACTTTTGTAATTTTACTCACAAAAGAAATGTACACATTTGTATTTTTTCTAGATCTATCTATCTATCCATCTATCTGTCATCATAATAATAATTTTGTGCATATATTTTCAAACACAGAAAATAATAAATATATTTCTAAAAATCATTAATTATTATATTCGATGGTCTGACTTTGACTAACTCCCACGTGAAAATGTCATGTCACTGGGGAAAAAAACGCTTACTTTTTTACTTTGCATGTCACTTAACGTGAAAAAATGATAAATGATTTAGAAGATGCGTAATTTATATTTCTATATAATACCACAACAAATAAATGTAAAAAAAGTAATGATAATAAACTAAATGTATATATATATATATATATATATATATATATATATATATATATATATATATATATATATATATATATATATATATATATATATATAAAAGGCTATATATAATAATAATAATGATAATACATTATATAGTCTATTCCAGCTCTCACGTGAGGATTTGACGTCACTGGTGGAAAATCGCTTATGTTAGTTCATACCATCTTTGGGATTCACTATATCTTCCATCTTCACATGCAAAAATTATATATATTTATTAATTTAGACTAGCTCTCACGTGAAGATTTGACGTCACTGGAGAAACGCTAACATTAGGTCATACCTCCTTTTAAGATTCAACAATCACATCTTACATCTTATTCTCCTAACGCAAAAAAAAATAAAAATAATAATAATAGTTTTAGAAGAGGCAGAGTTCATATTTTGTCCACAAATTCCAAGGCGTTAAACACCTTAAAAACCGGACATCTTGTAGTTAGACCCAGAGCTATCCCTCGGCTGAGACCCAGCTCCCCTCTTCGCAGCCGGATGGTACATCCCAAGCGTATCTCCGGCAATCAATCAACACGAGAGAAACGACCACAACACAGCATCTCACCTGTAAACATAGACTCTCTCCTGCCATCCGATGAAAGTCGCTGTTTGGAAAGTAAATAGTTAATTTTGTGTCAGGTCGAGGCGATATCGGAAGATGATTAAAACAGAATGTGAACTTCCAAACTTTTACTAAGTTGCACGGCGAGTCCAGTCAAGCAGCAGCGAGCCACACAAAGAGCAGAGATGAACCGCTGCGAGCCACGCGCAGTCTCCACTTCCAGTCTATCCAGCCGAGAGGCGGACTCCTGACTCGCGGAGGGGTTCGACTCTCATTCGGGTTCGGTTACTCGGTTTCTGCTCGGACAGTTGGCACTCTAACCGTCTGCGATTATGTCTGATCCGAGCTCCTGGAGCGCGTTGCCTGGCAGCAGTAGAGCTCACTTCGTCACGGGCGCGATGCTCAAGCGATCCAAAAGGTAACGCGTGACATCAGAGGAGACATGCACGATCAAAACTTTCTAATGTGTCAACTTTTGACAAGTGACGTTGGGATTTCTCGCTCGATTAATGTAATCACGCTCTGGTCTGTACAGTGATGCTATGGTTGTGTCTCTAAACAGTGTGTTGTTTACCTAGTAGACTGTATTTTGGGCGTCGCAATCGTTTGTTTAACAAGAAGTGGCGTACTATTATAACATGGCTTTATTTTTGTGCTGTTGATGGTGGCATAGAGAAATATGTGCATGCATTGGTAGACATCTGTATCTGCAGACTAGCAAGAGACGAAGGTGCAATGCATGATGAGAAAATGACAAATGACACGCACAACTTCAGTCTCTCGGGTAATGCATGTGACAGCTGTGTTGAAGGACACCTCCTCTGATGGCTGCAGATGTTGCAGAATTACTCATAGGGTTATTCTGAAATCCAAAAAAGCTGCGTTATTGTAACACTGTTGGGAGCGCGCTGATCATTAAATCCTTTGTCACTTTCTTTGTTAACGTTGCCGTCGACCATAAAGGCTGGGCTGGATTATGTTGAAAGGTTTTTAATAATCCCTCTCCTCTTGTTTGTGTGTTGCAGCTGTCGCAGCAGTAATAGAAAGAGCCTTGGGGTTGGAACGCCGTCGCCCACCCGCCCGCTTTCACCTCTGTCCGCCCACACAGGTAATACTCGCTGTCACATGACACCCGCTGTAGGACAGCTGACACTGAGCCGGCCTGTGACCGTTGAGAGCTGGCGTAACAGAAGCCTGTCCGCTCCTTTAGCGTCTTACCACACTGCCTCAAGGGTTAACTTGATCGCCACCAAAAATATGAAAAAATACAGACCTGTATGGGTTTTTTTTTTTCTTCAAGTCTTCACACAGCTCTCCTCCATTCAGGAGCAGTTTATCAGTAACCATGTCTCTCGACTACAAAAATGACAAAAAATAAAATTAAAGCCCAACTAAAGTAGATCAAATTAATTTTGCTTTGTCTTTTCGAAGCTTTTTGATGCGTTATAATCTAAATATAATTGTGAGCAAATTGATCATCTTTCCCACAGTGATTGGAATATTTAATTAGTGACACTAACTCAAGAAATAAATCCATAAACAGAATGACAAATGATGATTATACCGAATGAATTGTTCACGTATCATCAGAATAACGTATTAAGAAATCCGCTGTATTATTTGTTTGCGAATCTGCTGAATGATTCGCCAGAACCATTTGCTCACAAATTCGCGTGAGGAATTTGTTCATGAATCAGATGAATGATTCACAAATCCGACAGAATAACACAGTATCGGTAACCGATTTTTTTTTTTGTATGTTATATACCTTTTGCCACAAATAATGACTGTTTTCAAACTGGTTTCCCTGGCACAAACAAACACACCGCCTCGTCCAAAAAAACATTGCTCATTGGTGGAGCCTGTGTTTCCATGTCAGGCTGCTCAAAGTTGGTTTTGATTCCACCACTGTGTTTAAACTTTCTTTTGAAAAGTCAGTCTATGAGTGGCTGACTCACAGTTAGTAAGTTGGGAGATAATATTTCAAAACATTACACATGTCAGGTTTAAACCCCATAGACAGTGAATTAGACGCACATTATTGTTCCGAATGGAGATAAATGTCCTAAAGTGTGCGATTTGTGAAACATCTGTGGTCGTCTGACGTCTATTATATCCTCCAGCTTACGTAACACCGTGTGCTCTGTTGAAATTTCCTCTTGTTCTCCTTGCAGCTGCCAGCAGCCCTCTGGACAGCCCACGAAATGTGTCCACTGCTATGTGCTCTCTCAACTTCCCTTTCGCCCGCAGGTAGACAAACGCTTTTTGTCATTATTTTCTGGTTCGTTAAATAGATGACCGACCAGCGTTCTGAATATTTATCAGCATTAACCACATTGTTACCCAAGTGTCCGGTTCACACTATGTACAGCTGACTCATTTATTCCTATACATTTTTCTGTATAGAGCTCACTAAGTTATATTCTCTCTTCTTCATCCCTCTTTATTTCTTCTCAGCCACCTGGCTCGAGCTGACAGGTAGCCAATCTCTTTTTAACACAATGACGTAGCCGAACCTTAGTCACCTCATGTATTTCTGCGACTCTGTGTACTCTTTATAAACTTCCTGTTATTTTTTTATTTTTTATTCTTTGCATCACCATTCAAATAAAAAAAAAAGGAAGATTGACTTGGATTGAATATTGGCATCGTAGTACATGATAAACTATTGCCATTTTTGCCGACTTCTAAATGCATATTTAACTTTCTATTTAATTGAAAGTTTATGAAGAAAGCTGTTAATTAAGGAATATAATTGTGTGTCCTGAAATGCTCTCTGTTTTCTCTTTGTAGAGCGGAAGGGAGACGGTGGTCTCTGGCTTCACTTCCATCCTCAGGTTACGGGACCAACCCTCCCAGCTCAACGGTCTCAGTATGTGGCTCTCATTTATCTGTTATTAAGTCTTGTGTGTTCCATTAAAATACAATGAACAGCATTTGCTTTGACCTGACATGAGGATGCAGAAATAAAGACAGAATGTTTGTCAGAACTTTCCATTGTAGCCATGTATGTGGAGTAATGTTTGTTTGTTGTTTTCCAGTCATCATCTTCATCACAGGAACGCCTGCACCAGCTTCCATACCAACCCACACAGGACGAGCTTCATTTCCTGTTCAAACACTTCCGAAGTTCGGAGAGCATGACTGATGAAGATGGGCGGCCCTCACCGTTTATACGACCCCGGTCACGTAGCCTTAGGTAAACAAAAACACACATGCACGCATTAATTGCAGCATAGGGTGCCACTGTTTGCATTTTATTAATATGGCTATTAGGGTTTGATCATTTAATACCCTTGAGTAGTGTTTCTTGACCGGACAGAGTTTTAATAGATCTGCATTAACTATATCAGACGTATGACTTGGACTTATTGAGTTGTTGTTCATGGAGGGCATTAGAGTTCACGTCTGGCTTTCACTCTTTTTTACTATTTTTGTCGTCTGCTGTTGACAATATTAGTGAAATGGCAAAAAAAACTAATATATGCAATGACTGTGATTTGCATAGTCAAAATAGATTTTTCAAATGGATTGAGAACTTTTTTGTTATATATAGCTCTTTTGTTTTAGGCCATGTATTTAGGTTAAATCCACGAATAAAATATTAAGGTTTAATCTGGATCTGTCAAAAATAAATAATGTAAATCAATGGTTTCCAGAATGACAGAACTTTTACTTGTGGGTGAAATGTCCCTTTAAAGACCACTTTTTAAATATATTTGGTGCCTTTGCACCCTTTTTGGAAACTTGAAAGCCTAAATCCCAAATTTATCGTAACTGTATGGAAACGAACAACAAAGAAAGTCATATTGGCTTGAAATAAATACATTTATGCATTTAGCAGACGTTTTTATCTAAAACGACTTACGGAGCATTCAGGCTAATGTTTTTTACATGAGGATGAGTAAACCATGACAGATTTTTCCCTCTTCTTGTCAGATGAGTGGACTCCTGACTAATAGGAATATCCAGGCTTTCCCCATCAAAACAAAACAAAACAAAAGGAGCGTTTTTATTTTGCAAAAGAACCTCCCTCAAGGCTGAGTCAGAGAAGAGACGGATTTTCCCGTGTTGTAATTGAACACTGGGGTTTGAAATTTGCATCTGACCAGTTGATATGCCAGATGATGAGTCTGAAGTAGAAAGTAAAATCTAATGAGGTGTTTTTTTCTGGTTTATGAGGCTACAGACTGCGGTGCAACACCTCACCTTTAGCCCATATCTCTGGAGGATTCAGAGCTTTAGATGTCCACCCACAGTGCTTCATGCTTCAAACAGGGCGCTCGCGCAAACAAAACACTGCTCGCTCGGTTTTTGAAATGAAAGAGGTTTAGTTGGTATGTTTGTCAGTAAAGTATTTAACCGTCAGTCTACACGATGGCAGTTTTTGTTAGTGATGCAATGGAATATTTTCTGCCTTTGGTTTCAAGCAGAAATATTTTTGAAGGGCCAGAATCATTGAATGGACCAGTCAGGGTTGGTACGGTCACGAAAAACCTGGAAAAGTCTTGGAATTTTAAAGCAGCGATTTCCAGACCTTTATTCGTTTTGGAAAAATGAGTAAAACCCCAGAAAGTTTAGGAAAAGTCACTCTGATGACAAAAATCTCTATGCAAGAGAATGTGTTTTTAAATCCGGTCCTGAATTTCAGTGTGGTATTGTGAATATATTACCTAGTTCTACTCATTTCCGCAGGTTTCGCATTTAGAATGTGGGAAATCCCACAAACATTTATTTAATATAGCATACGGGTTAGATGTAAATAAATTCACACAGAATATCAGATCGAATCAGTCATATGAATACAGCATGAGTGATTCAGCGGCGCCGCATCTTCTCTCTCTTTCACTCTCTCAAAACAGCTTCACATTAGCGCAGCTCGCCTGCACGCTGCGATACGAGATTCTTGCTTGCGTTTTGGGACAGTTGACAGAATTGTCACTCTTGTCTAAATTGGGCCAGTACTGCACTTTCACAAAACTGTATTATTTGCAAGTGCAACTGTATTATTAGTTAAGTGCTTTTAAACCATTGCTTAATCGCGCACACAATGCCGCTTCAAACACCTCGTGAGTACCAAATTGAGTTATTTTTCTGCAGCTTATTGCTCTTATGCGGCCAAATGCCTGTCCTGGCGAGTATCCTCATGAACACAGTCAGTTTTGTCTTAAGTGATTGTAAGCAGTTGTTGAGAAAGAAAACCGTTGTGTATCAGTTTATTGGATCCATGAAGTCAGTCTTAAAGTGACAGCAGCTGTGCCTACTGTCATTAATGTTGATCCAATCGCTGCTCTTGACTAACCCTTTGTAACTTTAATTTTAAGGTTTATAATTTAGTTTAATTTCTGCATATTTCTGTACCTGAATGATACTTGTTAGACCTAAAGTTTCCTAAATTAAATTCAATGTCTATTTCAGTGTGGATAAACTACCCCAGGTAAACATGTTAGCTGTTTGGATGCTAGTGCTGAATTAACAGTAGGGCTGCACGATATTGGGAAAAAATGACATTGCGATATTTTATTTTTCTGCGATATATATTGCAATATTTTTTCATACAAAAAAATGGGGTGAGCACACTTACATTCTCATTTTAAGTTATTTAAACATCGACACCATCGTGTCTATTGATTAATATGCGCGAGGGAGAGAGACAGCGCTTGTGTTGTTTGAAGACGGATCGCTCTCTCTGTCTCTCGCGCGCTCGCGCTCTCTCTCTCTCTCTCTCTCGCGCGCGCTCTCTCTCTCTGTCTCTCGCGCGCTCGCTCTCTCTCTCTCTCTCTCTCTCTCTCTCTCTCTCTCTCTCTCTGTCTCTCTCGCGCGCGCTCTCTCTCTCTGTCTCGCTCGCGCTCTCTCTCTCTCTCTCGCGCGCTCGCTCTCTCTCTCTCTCTCTCTCTCTCTCTGTCTCTCGCGCGCTCGCGCTCTCTCTCTCTCTCTCGCGCGCTCGCTCTCTCTCTCTCTCTCTCTCTCTCTGTCTCTCGCGCGCTCGCTCTCTCTCTCTCTCTCTCTCTCTCTCTCTCTGTCTCTCTCGCGCGCACGCGTGCTCTCTCTCTCTGTCTCTCTCGCGCGCTCTCTCTCTCTGTCTCTCGCGCGCTCGCTCTCTCTCTCTCTCGCGCGCGCTCTCTCTCTCTCTCTCTCTCTCTCTGTCTCTCTCGCGCGCGCGCTCTCTCTCTCTGTCTCTCTCGCGCGCGCTCTCTCTCTCTGTCTCTCTATCACGCACGCGCTCTCTCTCTCTCTCTCTCTGTCTCGCGCTCTCTCTTTCTCTGCCCTGTTAAACTTGCATGTGTTTTTCAGTCCTGTCAATGATAAACTTTCAATCTATGATGGTTAAGCTGTGCAATTAACACAATCCACAAATCACATTCGTCAAGGGCCGGAGAGCAGCTGGCCCGTACAGTTAATGAATAACGGATCAACTACGACAACCTACATCGCACATCCTGCGATGTGACTATCGTGTATTCGTACATTGCGATATCGATGCTTAAACGACACATCGTGCAGCCCTAATTAACAGTATTGATTTATCATTTTCGATCAATATGGATTTTCAGTTAGGGCCCAGTACACTGCTAGTTTTCACCTGTTGTTCTTCTTGTTTTAGCCCTGGACGAACTGGCGGCTCTTTTGATCATGAAATTATAATGATGAACCATGTCTATAAGGAGCGTTTTCCAAGGGTATGTAGTGCCAGCAGATTATTGCCAGTTTTTCCTCTACAAATCTGAGATACCTAATGTTTTCTCTGCTGTGCAGGCCACCGCTCAGATGGAGGAGCGTTTGCTGGAAGTCATCAGGCAGTTTTCTCCCGACAGCACCCTACCGTTGGGAGACGGCGTCCTGGGATTTATCCAGCACCAGTTGGTGGAGTTGGCCAGGGACTGTCTGGATAAATCCCAGAAGGGCCTGATCACATCCCTGTACTTCATAGAGCTGCAGGATAAACTGGAAAAAATGCTGCATGAGGTGAGGTGGGAATTTCTAGAAAGTTTCCTGTTCAGTGCCAATTGTTTGGGTTTAAGACTAACTGTTGATGTTGGAGACGTGGACTGCACATGCTTTGACTTGTGGCCCCTGCATACGGGCAGTAAGACTACAAAAACATTACAGCGACACAGTAGCTAGATTCACCTGATCTGTGGTTTGGTCGACAGCCATATTTACTAACAATTGTTAATTTCAGATTAGTTACATATTAATTACATATTAGTTTCATATTAGTAACGTATTAGTTACATATCACGGACAGGATGAGATACTGATTTCAGTTACTTGTTCATAAAGGGTCTCACAGAACATTGGGATCTTATTGGAATTTTGTGAGTTTAGACATTTTAATCATCATTTTAAAAAATATATATATCGCACCATAAGATATTTTACATTCTGAACTAGTCCTTGTGTTGTCATATAAAGGTCAAATATTTTTTAGAGACATTTGAGGGTCTACAGGGGACTTTTCTTAAGCCCTATTTGGACGGGACTATTTTTCCAGACGTTATTAGAGAAATTTGTGCTTCACAGATGTACTTTGTGATTGTAATCCTGTCTGAATCTGTGAAGTCTGTGTTTCAGAGCAGATTACCAACTGTTTTCGTCAAACTCCATGATCCTCTGAGAAATCGAATCATCCGAATGCGAATATCTGTGATTGCCGACAGAGGGGTTTTTTCACAGCGCACTTTCTTGTGTGTTTTGCCCAATATTAACTATTGTAGATGCTCTTACTACTGCGCACATTTTCTTTGTTTGCCTCTCAGCGAAGAAATAAAAAAATAAAAATCAATAGATGCAAGCAAAAAATGGTAATATTATTGATCTGCAGTGTAACCTGACCCCGTTCTCAAAATTTGTAGATGACTGCTAAAAGTCTTAGATAGTCAGTCGTAAAGCTGTGTGATAAATCACATTATAATCTTGATTTCTGCTTCTCTTGATTTTAAGCATAATTGTTTAATAATCATGATTCTATTTTTTAGCAAAATAATCGTGATTAAGCTTTTATCCATTATCGTTCAGTCCCAGTCAATCGGATATAGAATGCAATTTTCTTGCACTGAACAAAAAAATTGTTTAGGGTTTACTTTGAAAAACCTTTAACCCAGAAATCGCTAGTGAATTTCACAAATAATTGCAAACAAATGTGAAAACATTCAATGGAAAGATTTAGAATTATCTAGTAAAACATACAATCTTTGTTTTATTTACAACTTCGCTTTACAACTTCTAATGTCTGTGCACCATAAGTTTGAATCTAGTTTGACTTTGGTCAACTAGTCCTCTTCATTATTGCATGAACAATTATTTCAGGCTAAGATATGTTACTTTAGCCGGTGTCAGCTTGGAAACGCTGTCCTGTTCTGATTATCCCGAAGCCAGCAGGTGGTCTGAGATGGTGGTTGTGGTTTGGCAGGAATATCAGGCTGGCGGTGACACCAGGGCATGGTTGGCTTCTGTCACTGCTGTTGTTAGTGTGCTGCTCTGTTTGCTTTAAGGGGTTAGAAACATCACTCATTCTCAACAACAGTCCATTTCCCCTAAAGAGTGTGATATCCGCCTCATTGCCCAATGTGTTGTTATTCTATAAATACTTTCTTTCTTTTTTTTTTTTTTACACCCAGCAAAAAAAGAGCTTGCAGAGTTGGCTGCATGCACGTACATTTACATACAAGCGTTTTCGTGTAATTGCACGTGTCGTTTTGTGTATAAATGTGTGCAATGCATACCCTGCAGCAGAGGTTTTGATTAGAAATATAGATCTCCCTGTTAAAGCTCCATGCTCATCTTTGCAACTACAGGGTGTTAGTTTCCATAGCAACCCTTACGCCCACCCTGTATGTAGTGTTCAGACAACCCCAGGCGAAACTCAGCGCGCTGTCAGATCGCTGCTGTGCGCTGGATGTCGTGCTCATAGATAAGGCTATTAAAGTGTTTCCCACTTGCCTTAGTCAGCGGTGCCAAGCGCAGGGCCCCAGATGCTGCAGTCATGCCGCAGTTTAGCTGTTCTTACCGTTCAGTCATCAACCTGTTGTGACGGATAATAAAATTGTGGTTTTGAGCTGGTTTGTGGTTACATCAGTCCACTCTGCACTGTTCCTCTGTCATTCTCTGCTCCCTTCTGGGAGCTCATTGTCTTTGCTGATTTATTTTCACTGGCGTTATGAAAAAAAATAGTCACAGATAAGTCATGTTAGTGTACAAGTCACATTTTGTTATCACATTCAGAAGAAATGTAAAATATTGGTAATCGAACAATTAATGTAAACTCAAAAATCCTTTAAAGGGGTCTTATGATGTTGCTAAAAAGAACATTATTTTGTGTATTTGGTCTAATGCAATGTGTTTCTGCGGTTTAAGGTTCAAAAAACTAATTATCTTACACATAATGTACATTATTGTTGCTGCTCTATGCCCCGTCTTTCTGAAACGCGAAGATTTTTACAAAGCTCATCGTTCTGAAAATATATGTGTGCTCTGATTAATCAGCTATCCAGTGCGTTGTGATTGGCCGAATACCTGAAGCGTGTGACGGAAATGTTACAAAAATAACATTATATACTTAGTAACAAAATATACTTTGTGGTAAACAAACACTTATGTAAAATGTAACAAAATACATAAAATCACAGTTATTACTAGTAGACAGCAGCAGAGGAGCAATTATTTGCTTAGACTTTCATTTTCACTTTTTCTCTATATTTTGAAATTATAAAATCTATTATAAAACAAAATCATCAAGAAATCAGATTTTTGTCAGAATTGTAAACTTTTTTGTGTGTATGAAATAATAATAATAATAATAATTTGCTACTAAACCACACACATCACTGAAGTTGGCTAGCTACATTTGCTAGAAAAATAATGGTACGTTTTTATAAGAATGGAATATATACATTTTCTGTATATAAAAAGTAGATTTAGTACTTGTTACTGTTAATAAGAGTACATTTTGTATGCATCTTAACTCGAGCTTAGTGCTTTACTGTCAAATCAATATAAACAAAAGAAAAATAAACAAGAAATGTGTAGTAACTGCACTTATTAACGCAAAACAATAGTCATTTTATGATTAAATGGTCTTTATTTTGAACACCCCCACACATCAACTCCCCAGTGCTACCAAATCTACTCCTAGCACCACCATCTGCAGAACTGCTCTCAAATTGTAGTCTGGAGCCCTGTGGCATGTTGGTGAATTTGGGGGTGGAGCTATCAAGAGGGGGTTGTGATCCTTTTGGGTAGGAGCATGTTGGTTTTGGTGAAATCAAGTATCAGCGTTTCTCAGAAATCGCTTACTACACCTTTAATACAACAGTTTTTTTTCTAAATGGGGAAAAAGTCTTATTTTCAGACTTCTGGACATTTATTAGCTTCATGAATAATTATTGAATGTCGAACCCCATGTTGCGCTTGGTCCTTGAGTAAAAATGACTGTGTAAACAGTAAGGACAGCCTGAAGCTGGGCATCATTATAAAGCTCTGTGCTGCAGGGGCACAAGCCACAGCCGAGTCTGAGCTGCCATCTGCTTATGATGGAGAGAGACTGGCTGGCTGCAGAGCTAAAAAAGGAAACGGTTCATTGTTTTGATGTGACGGTTCATGTCGAGTTAGAAGCATCCATGTTTCCCTCAAACCCCTCTCGCAGTGGCATTTGGCTTTCTGCGAAACATGAGTCACACATCTTATCGTGCTGTGAGGCTCTTTAATTCGGAGCATGTCTCCATCACTTTGTTCAGCTTCATCAAATGCATAAAAATGCAATAATTGTAGTTTTTTCGTAGGAGTCGCCTGACCGAGCGTGATCCTTTGTTTACTCAGCTTTCCTCCTAAACAGCCTTACATGAAGAGACAGCAGCTCAAGAAGGATTCAGAGTGTTTTTATGCTCTCTGTCGCAGATGTTTGGGTTTAGGATATATAATATCTGAATAACTCTCAACGTTTTGCTCGATCTTTAGATTGTGCCATCTAATGCATCTCAAATCCAGATTCAAGGAGTATGCAGAGTTGATTAAAATTCACACGAGCGCCTGGAAAGGATTTGATCCTGTAGCACAAGTAGCTCATTACCTCCCACTCCCGCATCCCACAAGCCAGCAGATTCCCCAGCACAAGAAATAACATTCCTGTCACTTCGCCAAAATACTGTCCAGTGTTCAGAACGGATACAGTGTTCTTCTGTCTATTTGATGATCAGCACAGTATGCTGCTGAAATCATGTGCCTTATTAAATTAACTCACACCTTCAGTTTTGTGACTCATTTTTTTTTTCTTTAAGTCCACTTATGTTAGTCAATATATAATGCTTAAAATAGTCATACATTTTAATTTATGACCATTTTCCACCGTTGCTCTCCCCCCTTTTAATTAAGTAGACTTTTAAAACAAGAAAACAAAGAAATTTATACTTTTATTTAGCAAGGATGCTTCAAATGGATCAAAAGTCACCGCAAAGGCTTTTATGATATTACATAAGATTTCTGTTTCGGATAAATGCTGTTCTTTTTGAAATTTTTATTTATCAAATAATCCTGAAAAAAAAGAAAAAAGAAATTAAAAAAAAAAGACAGCTGAACTGTTTTCAACATTGATAATCAGAAATGCTTCATTTCTGAAGGATCGTGTGACACTGAAGACTGGAGTGAAGATGCCAAAAAATTCAGCTTTGCATCACAGGAATAAATTACATTTTTAAATATATTCACATACAAATTGTAGTATTTCACAATTACTGTTTTTAATGTGGTGACTTATTTAAAAAATATGGAATAGCAATTTACATATTTTCATAGATGGACAACTGTTGACAACTGATGGACAACTCCCAAAATGAAAATTGACATTTAATATTACTCCATTTGAAATAGTAACTCAGTTAGTAACTCAGTTAACACATTGTAAAAGTAATTAGTTACTCCGCAAAGTAACTGTGACGTTATTTTTTATGTTCCATAATGCTATTATGTCATATAACATCTTTAATATATAAGATGTTTATATTAACTGATTGAAGAATAAAAACACTAAGTATTTTAGAAAATGTTGTATTTATTTGAACTCAATAGATTGCAGCCTGCCATATGATATGCATAGAAATAAAACATATAACACTTCTTTCCCTTAAAAATCTCTTTGGTTGCTTTCGCAGTATGCTTCGGGTCATTGTCCATCTGCACTGTGAAGCGCTGACCAATGATTTCTGAAGCATTTGGCTGAATATGAGCAGATAATATTGCCCAAAACACTTCAGAATTCATCCTAATGCTTTTGTCAGCAGCCACATCATCAATAAATACAAGATAACCAGTTCCATTGGCAGCCATACATGCCCACGCCATGACACTACCACCACCATGCTTCACTGATGAGGTGGTATGCTTTGAATCATGAGCAGTTCCTTTCCTTCTCCATGCTCTTCTCTTTCCATCACTCTGGTACAAGTTGATCTTTGTCTCATCTGTCCATAGGATGTTGTTCCAGAACTGTGAAGGCTTATTTAGATGTTGTTTGGCAAACTCTAATCTGGCCTTCCTGTTTTAGAGACTCACCAGTGGTTTACATCTTGTGGTGAACCCTCTGTATTCACATGGTGAAGTCTTCTCTTGATTGTTGACTTTGACACACACATACACCTACCTCCTGGAGAGTGTTCTTGATCTGGCCAACTGTTGTGAAGGGTTTCTTCACCAGGGAAAGAATTCTTCGACCATCCACCACAGTTGTTTTCCATGGTCTTCCGGGTAGTTTGGTGTTTGGAAAGCAACCAAAGAGATTTTTAAGGGAAAGAAGTGGAATGTTATGCAATGGCCAAGTCAATCACCTGACCTAAATCCGATTGAGCATGCATTTCACTTGCTGAAGACAAAACTGAAGGGAAAATGCCCCAAGAACAAGCAGGAACTGAAGACAGTTGCAGTAGAGGCCTGGCAGAGCATCACCAGGGATGAAACCCAGCGTACGCTGATGTCTAATTGATCTCCAGACTTCAGGCTGTAATTGACTGCAAAGGATTTGCAACCAAGTATTAAAAAATGAAAGTTTGATTTATGATTGTTAATCTGTCCCATTACTTTTGGTCCCTTAAAAAGTGGGATGTACATATACAAACTGTTGTAATTCCTACACCGTTCACCTGATTTGGATGTAAATACCCTCAAATTAAAGCTGAAAGTCTGCAGTTAAAGCACATCTTGTTCGTTTCATTTCAAATCCATTGTGGTGGTGTATAGAGCCAAAAAGATTAGAATTGTGTCGATGTCCCAATATTTATGGACCTGACTGTATATATTACTTTAATTGTTTTTAAATATATTATTAAACTTAGTCTGATTACTATGTTTCTTATTTTTTTATGTAAAGCACTTTATATGAAATGTGCTATATAAATAAAATTGCCTTGCTTTACCCATTAAATAAACTTTTTTTCCGGTTCAGCTAGATTAAAACTTGAATTTAGTTTTCTGTTTCTAGAAAAAATGATAATTTAGATGCATCGCTAGTCAAAACATATCAGAAGTGCTAACTGATTTGGTTAGTGATTTGAACAAAAAACTTCCTTTTTTTTTTTTTTTTTTCATTGCCGGATGTTTTCAGTTGCTAAAATCGGTGCATCACTTACTATCTCTACTACATCCAACTTAATACCTCCCACATCCATAGATCAGCACTATTTGTCCCGTTAACAGATTGTGTGTGTCTCACAAAGGCTCTGGAGCGCTCTGAGAGTGAGGAGGTTTCAGTGATCACGCAGCTGGTGAAGAAGATCCTCATCATCATATCACGGCCGGCACGACTGCTGGAGTGTCTGGTGAGCTTCTGCAGCTACGCTCATTCACAGTCCCAAAACCCAGCTCCTGATTTTCACATCCATCTCTCTCTGCAGGAGTTCGACCCTGAGGAGTTTTACCATCTACTAGAGGCTGCAGAAGGCCACGCCAAAGCCGGCCAGGGCATCAAAACGGATATTCCCCGCTATATAATCAACCAACTCGGACTCAACCGTGATCCCCTTGATGGTGAGATTATCTTGTAGTGGTTTTGTTTCCGAAAGCCTGTCAGTTCCTCTCAGGCTCATGTTGTGGTGTCCTTCATCTCTTTTGACAGAAGTCGTGCAGCTCGAGGAGCAGTATGACTCCGGCCCCACACTGACAGTCGATTCGGAAGAAACCGCTGAAGTAAATGCACCACAAGAAGAGCTGAAGCATTAAAAAGCCTCGCTAGGTTTGGTAAGACGTCACTTATGATATGTCTCTTCCTGTTGCTTCCAGCAGAATAAATCTTTACCCGCACCACTGCGAAGAAAACCCTTGGAGAGTGACTTTGAGACTATAAAACTCATCAGTAATGGGGCTTATGGGTAAGCAAATCACATGATTACATATACTTTATAAAATACATGTAGACGGTGGCAATGTTTCTCTAAAATACCGTTTTTTATGTTCTATCTATGTTTTAATCTTAAATATGAAAAATAGACATAATACATAAAGAAAAATCTATATTAAAAGAATAAAGTATTGAGTTTGGTCTGAGGGCAGATGAGTTTAGGGCCATGACTGAAAATGTAATGTCATAATTTTGTAATAAAATAAAGAGAAAGTCAAATAAAATAGTGTATTTGGGATTATCTGATGACTTTCAAAATGGAAATGTTGATCATTTAAAGGGATAGCTCACCCGAAAGTGAAAATGGTCACCATTTACTCCCATTCTTCTCGTTCCAAACCTCTTATATATATTTTTTTTTTCCTTCTGCTGAACACAAAAGAAGATATTTTGAAGAATTGGGGTAACCAAAGAGTTTTTGATCCCCATTGACTACCATTGTATGGAGAAAAATCAATGGGGTCCAGAAATGGTTTGCTCACCAATATCTTTTGGAAAAACAGGATTTTCAAAATCCCTTCAATAACTAATTTAGTAACCGTGTTTTACTCAAGAATCAGTGCTCCATGTCTTCAAGATCAGGAAGCTCCTAGATCGTTCCCCAAGCGTCTTACTTATGTTCCCCATCCGTCCCGCAGGGCTGTGTATCTGGTGAGGCATAAAGAAACTCGGCAACGTTTTGCGATGAAAAAGATCAACCGACAAAACCTGATTCTGCGGAACCAGATCCAGCAGGTGTTTGTGGAGCGAGACATCCTGACGTTTGCAGAGAATCCCTTCGTGGTCAGCATGTTCTGCTCCTTCGAGACCCGCAGACATCTGTGCATGGTCATGGAGTACGTGGAAGGTAAAGCAGAGAGAGAGAGAGAGAGAGATAGAAATTATTAGTAGTTATAATTTATTATTATAAATAGTTGTTTATATTTAATTGATTAATTATTGTTAAAACGTTTAATGTAAACATATGTAACATGTCTAAGTATGTCTGGGCTACACTGATTTCCAGGTGGCGACTGTGCCACTCTGCTGAAGAACATGGGCCCACTTCCCGTGGAAATGACCAGGATGTACTTTGCGGAGACGGTTCTGGCGCTGGAGTACCTGCACAGTTATGGCATCGTGCACCGAGATCTCAAACCAGACAAGTGAGAAAAGAACGACAAGCCTCATGCATGCCACCGTCTGTGAGCGTAACCTCTGTTAACCTGATCTGTTAACCCTTCACAGCCTCTTGATCACTTCAATGGGACACATTAAACTCACTGACTTCGGGCTCTCCAAAATCGGCCTCATGAACATGACAACCAATCTGTACGAGGGCCACGTTGAGAAAGACACTCGGGAGTTTATCGATAAGCAGGTGGGCAAGAGCACAATACTCCTCGGGTACAATTAATACCAATTCTGAAGAAATGTTCTTGATGTTAATACGGATCTGTGTTTTATTGGTTCTATTCCCAGGTTTGTGGCACCCCGGAGTACATTGCTCCTGAAGTGATCTTGCGGCAGGGCTACGGGAAGCCTGTCGACTGGTGGGCCATGGGCATCATCCTGTACGAGTTTCTGGTGGGATGTGTGCCGTTCTTCGGAGACACCACGGAAGAGCTTTTTGGACAGGTTGTGAGTGGTGAGTTTAGATGAATGGGTTTTCAACCGTCCTGTCAGCTGATACCTTTAAAAGGATCGGGGAACTTTAGCGACTGGTTTAAAATGAAAGATTTGATAACACTGTGTTCCTTATGCAGATGAGATTATCTGGCCAGATGGAGATGATGCTCTTCCTGTAGAAACCCAGGACCTGATCACACGATTACTGAACCAAAACCCACAGGAGAGGCTTGGAAGAGGTGCGCTGTCATTCATTCTGATTCAACAAATTTATTTAGCGCCATTTAACTATGATTTACATTTTTTATAAATTATAGAATTTCAGAATTTGTTAAATTTATATAATTATATTTTAACATTTGTAAAATGTATATTTAATTTTTGAATATATATTATTATTGTATTATTATTATTATTATTTTCTAAATAGTTTATATTTTTTATTATTTTAATTTAACATTTTTATAATTTTGTATACTTTTTTTTGTAATTCTTTTTGTTTATTTTGGAAAAAAAATATTTGTTTATATTTTATTATGATCTAATTACATTTGTGATTAAAAAATTACGTTGAATTACATTTTTAAAATATCTATATTTTAGTTTGAGTCTTTATGAATTATTACATTATTTTGTTAGTAATTATATAGCATTTGTATTTTTTAATTATTAGATATATTTTGTTTTATAATGTTATATAATTCATGAAGACACGGTTTTGCTACCGTAAAGGGCCAGAAATTCAGAAAACATTTTTAAGATAGTATGAAACACGAAGAATGAAACGATGAATGATTGTATGAAACCTTAAGTGAAATGACAGAAAACACATGCATCCAGTAACCCAAAATGACAGAAAATGTATTATATAACCCATTTAAGTTCAAAGTAAATGTTTGGAGTTCGATCCTCTTCAATCATCATTCACACAACAGCTGTGTGTAAAGCTGTGGACAGTTGTGCTGAATTCCCGTGTGTTTGTGTTTGTAGGAGGGGCTTCAGAAGTCAAGCAGCATCTGTTCTTCAGCGCTCTGGACTGGAACGGACTCCTGCGTCAGAAAGCTGAATTCATCCCTCAGCTGGAGGCTGAAGACGACACTAGTTATTTTGACAGTGAGTCTCACTAATTCAGCACAGGGAGGAGATTCGGAGAGCTTGATAAACGCCTGGAGCGCGGCGCTCTGGAAATGTCAGCTCATTCTTGCAGCTTTATTCACTGAGATGCTCTTATAATGTCTTCATTGTACTTCCCTATTACCCCCAAACCCTTTTCGTCTGTTTTTTCCCACATAGCTCGATCTGAACGCTACCATCATTTAGCCTCTGATGAGGATGATGAAACTAATGATGAAGAGTCTTCCTTAGAAATACGACGGTTTTCCTCTTGGTCAAATCGTTTCAGCAAGGTTGGGTCCTTTTGCTGTTTTTTATTTTTTTTATTTTTTTTTTTTTTTAGCACAGCTATCACACTTTATTTCTTGCCATTATTACTTAATACATAACATATATATAGAGGTAGATAGATAGATTAAGTTTATATATTTTCCATTTTTTAATTGAATAAGTAATTTTGTGTGTTTTAGTATTGTTTAATTTTTTAGCTGAAATAATTTCAGGTAACGAAAATAGTTTGACTTTTAGTTAACTATAATAACTCTGGTCAGTGGCAGGTTTTTTGTGTACGCTGGCCATTTTTCCTCTCTCTGACACTTATTATCCATGATTTTGTAGGTGTACAGCAGCACAGAGCACCTGGCGACCCCATCCAACCTGAGTTTCTCCTCGGATCGCAGTCACAGTGAAGAGATGGAGGACGGGAGGGACACTCACTCACATGGAGAGATCCAGAGGCAGGCCTCCACTGGAGACAAGCGGCTCTCGGCTCAGAGGGCGAGGTGCGAGGAATCAGTCCACACAAAAACACACAAATTCTGTCTTTTACTGACGTGTCATTACAAACTAATGAGACCATACAGAACATTGTGTTTACACTACAGTCAGTGTTTATTTAGTATCACTGATACTATTGTAGATTTTTTATTTCCATTTTTCTTTTTTTTTATTATTATAACAATAAATGTTAAAAATTACCAGTCAGAATTACATTGGAGATACTGTACCTTCCATATGAATAATGACTAAAAATTGCTAAAATTATTTTACATATCTACGACGGGATTTGCTTAGTCAAAATTGAGTCAATATTTTAGTATCTGTAAGTAATAATTTAACAGCAGGTATCTTAAATGTAATTTTGTCTAAAAATTCTAAAACTTTCCACAATATCTGCAATTTAATTAACTATTCAAAATAAAATTTCAGATACCTTAATTGGTCACATTGCATTTTTACTAGTAAAAATGACATACTTTGTTGTTTTATTACTTGTGTATATTATTATTAATATTTTATTTTATTTTATAATCAGCTGCAGGGCGGGATTTGTGCTGAACGCGGAGACTTTTGCCACTTAATATGTTCGTTTGGAAACATGAAAATGTATATGTTCCGCACACAAAATATTGCATTCGGTCATTCGGTGCACACGTGCACCGTACCGAAAGCCCTGTACCGAAACGGTCCGGTACGAATACACGTATCTTTACACCCCTTATATATATATATAGATATATATATATATATATATATATATATATATATATATATATAGATATATATATATAGATATATAGATAGATAGATAGATAGATAGATATTAGGGCTGGGCAAGTTTGCGCAACAATTATTTCACCGTGTGCAAATGCAGTTTTTATTATTATTATGAAAGTCCGTTGTCTACAGACACATCATGGGTCACATGAGGGGATGTTCCCGATCACATTATTTAGGCTAATCATCAACATTCACAAACCTGTCCATTGTTATTTTTAACAGAAAAGAATGCACTTGTTTTTCTATTACAAATTATAAAATATTTTCTATAAAAACGTCAATGCCCTAGCAGTGGCAGATAGCTTTAGTTTTATATTTAATTTCATGCATAAAATCATGCGATTAATTGCTATTATAAAATGTAATTTTATATATATATATATATATATATATGTGTATATGTATATGTATATATGTGGTAGAGACTCAATCCCAGTAGATGTTATTTTCCAGCTCTCTGAATGTGTGTTTGATTTCTTCCAGTCTGCGCCCTCGCACTTCTTCCAGCTCCTCTCAGCCGGAGCGAGCTGTGAGCCCCCTAGTGGTGAGCAGCACACACAGCCTGGAGGCCATGCCACGATTCGCCCTCTCCACAGACGATGAGGGTGAGCTGGTTCTCACAATCTCACACAGTTTGAGTTTTTTTATTTACATTTTTTTCCATAAATGTATTGCCTTTCACAAAAAAAAAAATCTAAATTTGCATTTCGTCACACCTGTCAATGGTGGGTTACTTGAGAACAGCCTTAAAAAATATATATTTTGTTAAAAAAGAAGATTTGTCTGTATAATAATGGATAAATTATTTTAATTTGTATAATTATATATTTGACTCTAAATGTTTTATAAAGGATGCCTCCTAGCAATGTTCAAATTAAAGTTCACCTGATTATATTAACACTGTGCTTTATTCACTAAGTGTTTTGATGCAAACCTTTTAATTCTGCAGCTGAAGTTGTGGTATCCAACCTGCGACGAATCAGACTACGTAGCAACAGCACAGGAACGAAACACTCGTCACCAAGGGAACAAGGGAGTCCGCAGTGCTTTGGAAACCAGCTGGAGACGCCCGACAGGCAGCGACTCTCACCGGGGCGCAAAGTCCCCAAATCTGCCTCGGTGTCCACCCTCTCGCTCATCATCACTCCAGGTCAGAGCCCACACCTGCTCAATGATATAAAAAATGATCTGTACTGTGAATTTAAAAGAGAAAAAATAATTAGTGAGAATCAATACATTATGAATAACTAATAAAAGTAACTGTAATCTGATTTGTGTACATTTTAAAAGCATCTAATTTAATTACAAGTACAAAAAGTCCCCATGCAGTCTCAAATCTTAGCCCTTAAAAATCATCGTTTATAATCCAAATTACTTATTTAATTTCTTTTTTTTTCTTAAAATGGCTTGGATTTATCTCTACACCTTTACTTATTTAGTATATTGACTCTATGAATATGCAAATAAGTCCCTGCCTCCACAGAACCACAGCAGTTCAGGCCTGCTCCACTTCCATTGGGTTAATTGAGTTAGTAAATGCTGCACAGTGGCAACACTGGATAAGTGCTGAATCAATTACAACCTAGAGAGCGGGCAAATATCGCTCCCTTTGTATTAATTAAAAAGCTGTCACTCATCTTAGTTCATTGTGATCTCATGAAGTTCATCAGTGAAGCTCTGCTCTGCACAATTAATCTGTTATTTACTTTGCATCTTCATTTTCTTTATTATAATAAATGGATCCGCGAGTGGCGATCTGAATGATAAGTGGATTGGCCTGCATGTTTGAGTCTTAGGTACACTACAGTAAAAGAGAAAAGGCTCAGCACATGGTTTCTCTTCAAACATATATGAAAACACCCAACATTTAAAACATTAGAACCTAGATTTTCACCACGGGGGGCTGTCATTTTTGTAATCTGATTACGTAATCTGGATTACATGTTTTGTTTTTTTAAATGGTGATATTGTTTTAATAAATGTAAATTTTTGGTGACCTGTTTTTTCTCTCTCTCTTCTTCCTCTTCCCCAGATGACGGGAGTGGCAGCCTGCAGGCGCACTCCATTTCCCCTCGATCATTTTCCTCTAATCCATCATCCCGAGACTCCTCCCCCAACCGAGACCTGTCACTCAGCATCAGTAGGCTCCGCCCCCCAATCATCATCCACAGCTCTGGGAAGAAATACGGCTTCACTTTGCAGACCATTCGAGTGTACATGGGGACCAGCGACATCTACACCATACACCACATGGTCTCGGTGAGCGGAGAACCACACTCTTTGAGCTTTATAGGTGCTTATGGGTCTGTTTATTTGGATTGTCTTGCTCTTTGTGTCAGGGCGTGGAGGAGAGCAGCCCCGCCCACGAGGCTGGACTGCGAGCAGGTGATCTGATCACTCATGTGAACGGAGAGTCTGTGCAGGGTCTAGTGCACACAGAGATGATGGAGCTGCTTTTGAAGGTATGCTATATTCTGAAGTAGACCAAAGACGAATCATCGTTTGAAGAATTTCACAGAAAACACAAGCATTTTGAAACCCATGATTGAAGCAATACTTTACAGAGATTCTTACCAGGGCTAAGGGTTGTGGTTGCCACACAGCCTCAAGTGGCTTATTGGTTTTCCAATTATTTGGCAACATTTACAATGATAATAGACACAGATGTAAAAAAAAAAAAAAAAAAAGTTTTAATTGCATAACAGAATCTATATATTGTATGTGTAATATATTATTACTAGTAGATATTATATAAATAATCTTAAATTTTTACTGGTGCTGTCAAAAAATTAATCAAGATTAATCGCATCCAAAAATAAACATTTTTGTTTATATAATATGTTTGTGTACTGTGCATATTTATTGAATATGTAAATATACAAACATACATGTGTATATATTTTTAAAATATTTACGCGTGTGTGTGTGTATATATATATATATATAAATATTTTATATATTAACAAAACATTTTTCTTAAAATATATACATGTTTATGTACACATTAATTTTTACTAATCATTTACTAGTCCAAATTGAATTGCTGATATCTTTGATATAATTACAGATGTCAATGTATTTATTTGCACTAGTAAATGTAAATGTTAAAATATTTAAATAAATTAATTAAAATAATGTATTAAATTAATTTAAAATATTTACTAGTCAAAATCACATTTTAGATACCTGCTGTATGAATAATTACTTTAGTTGATTTTAATTACTTTAATTCCATTACAGATATCTAAAATATAAGTTTTGGCAAATCAAAATGTATCGTTTTAGTTCTCTGTAAGGCGGTTTTGTACCTACAATGTAAATCTGCAAATCAATTTGGAATAGTAAAATGCAATTCTTATTAGTAAAAAAAAAAAAAAAAGCTCTTAGTGATTCAAATTGCATTATTACTAAAAACATTATTTATTGAAATGTCCAAATGGAATTCCAGCTAGAAACGCTGCATGATTAATAGCTAAATTAAAAGATAAATTGGTTTGTTATAAAATATGAGAGAGGGCAAAATTGCTTTTCTTGTAGTTATTATGTCATTGTTTTCATCTGCATTCATTTTGGTCCTCTTAATATACAGAGCGGTAACCAGGTGACCCTGCAGACTATCGCACTGGAGGACACGTCTATAAAGATTGGGCCGGCACGCAAGCGCAGCTGTAAAGGAAAGATGGCCCGCCGCTGTAAGAGGAGCAAATGGAAGGACAGTCAGGACCGGTCAGGAGAACTCTTGTTTTTAAGCTCAATTAAGGACAATGCTATATATTTACAGTGGGGAAATATTTATTTGATCCTTGTTGCCTTGGTGGTATGTTTCGGGTCATTTTCATGCTGGAAGACCTTAAAGAGATAGTTCACCCAAACAAATGTAAATGTGATGTTTATCTGCTTTACCCCCAGGGCATCAAAGATGTAGATGACACTTTTTATGACGCTGCACTTTTTAACTGTTGCAGTCTATCAGTTATATAATTGAAGTGTATAGGAAACACGGCTTTGAGAGTCAAAAAAAAGTCATACACAAACAAAACCAAATGAATCCCTGCGGCTCGTGATGATACATTGATGTGTAAAGACACGAAACGAACGGTCTGTGCAAGAAACTGAACTGTATTTATAGTTTTCTGCCTCTGATTCACGCAATGTCCAAACTGTCCTGAGCGCGTCCTCAAGCGCCGCACGTTGTCATCATCATCTTCTTGCGTTACAGTGGAATGCAAACTTATAAGTGCATTACCGCCACCTATCTCTCAAGTGGACCATTGACACTCCTAATTGAGCTTGTATATATAGTGTCAATGGTCCACTTAAGAGATAGGTGGCGGGAATGCACTTTTAAGTCTGCGTTCCACTGTTTCTTGCACAGACCAATCATTTTGTGTCTTTAAACATCAATGCATATCACAAATTATTTTGAAGGCACTATAATTCCCGGCAGCAAACGAATGCTTCATTGTATTTATGACGTACTGACAGAAAGTTTAAATTATTTGCAATGGTTGCATGCCACGACCAGTGTAGACAGCCTTTAGCCGTTAGCTGTCACAGTGTTAGTGTAAATAGACATCCAGTGTATGGAACCATTTTTGTTGGTGTTATAGAGCAAATCAGACATGCAAAACACTTAGTATTAACTTCTTGATTTTGACTTGCATAAAATCAGCGTCTCATTTGCGATTGTGCTAATATTTGAGTTGACCGCACTCTTTTTCCTCGATTGATATTGCTTGACTATACCACATTGAGTAAATATAGACAAGCAAGAACTCATAGAGACAAACCTCACTGGCGCTGTGAGAGAAGAGTGTTGGCCGCCCTGATTTACAAAGATTGAGATCAACTCACTTTTGTTTCCTACCATGAATAACCAATTGCCTCATTGGTTAAAATTTCCAATCATCTTACATGTATTTGGTTACTCCCAACCCTGTCCATCACTGATGTTTTCCATTAACCTAAATAATGTCTGGTGTTGACCCAGGAGGCGCAGCATGCTGAAGAAGCTGTCCAAACAGAGCACCGTCATGCACAGCAGCCGCAGTTTCTCCTCCGGCCTGCATCACTCTGTGTCCTCCAGCGAGAGTCTGCCAGGCTCTCCCACCCACAGCCTGTCCTCCGGCCCCACAACACCCTGCCGCAGCCCCGTTCCAGACCACACCGCTGGTATGAATAACTCTTAGGAAAAATGAAATATTTCAAGAAGTTTGTCAGTTTAAGTTGCAGAATTATTATTTTTTCTTTCTTTTTCTTTCTTTTTAATATTTAAATATTTATATTTCTTTAAATTACAATATAAAGAGAAATATTAAGATTAGACAAGACTAACTACCTTAATTAGAAAAAGGCAAAAATATTTCTTTTGTATTTATATTTTTCTTTATTTTGTAAAATGTGAACCATTTAATATTCTGCAATATTTCTTCTAATATTTCTGCAAAAATAATATTTCCTTTTTTTATTATTATTATTATTATATGCAGAATCTTTTAAACCTGGAAAACATTTAAAAAATATTTAAATGTTATTTAATTTTTTTTTTAAATAAACTTTTGTTTTCTTAAAAATATTTAGTTTCAGCACTATTTCTTGGACACTTATTAAATTAGAAAATGGCAACAAATATTATAAATATATTTCTTTAAAAAGGTTAAATATTACTTGTATGAGCAGGATTTCATTTCAATTTTATTTAAACCAGTAAAAAAAAAAATATATATATATATATTAAATCTCTTTATATTGTAAAACATATCAGTATTTTAGATTATGCATGATTTCTAGTGCACTTATTAAATTAGAAAACGATGAAAAAAGGTTTGGTAAATATATTGGTTTTGCATTTGTTTTTAATTTAAACCAGGAAATAAACATTCAGATATATTTAAATGTTTATTTCTTTTAAATGTATCTATGTTTTCATTTATTCTTATTCAATAATTGTCTTAATTCAAAATTGTAAATTAAAGAAATGTTTAAGATTTGGAAATATTTAAGATTGTAGGTCTCTTCGATTAGAAAATGTATATAAAAAAAAGAAAAGAAAAACTGTTATATTGTAAAATGAAGAAATGCTTAAGATTCTGCACTGTTTACAGTTCATTTATTCTATTAGAAGATACCATAAAGTTGGTTGAATATATTTTTCAGAGTTTAAATTGTTATAAATTGTGATAAAACATTGCCATCCATTCAGACGCCAGCCTGCCCCAGAACGCCTCTCCGTGCTCCAGCTCTCCGAGTTCACCGGCTGTCCAGATGCGGCCCAGCTCTCTGCACGGCCTCGGCTCTAAACTAAGCAACCAGCGTTTCACTAAAGTTGGGAGACGGAAGTCCACCAGCAGTATCCCGCCCTCGCCTCTGGCCTGCACCTCCTCGCCACAGGCCCTGTCCCCTCAGCGCTCCCCCTCTCCCTTACCAAGCATCTCCAAAACCCTCCACTCCTTCCACGGCAAGACCCTCTCACCCCCCACCATTATTCGGCACGTGGTCCGACCCCGGAGTGCAGAACCTCCACGTTCCCCTCTGCTGAAGAGAGTCCAGTCTGCGGAGAAACTCTCAGGGGCTTTGTTTGCGGACAAAAAGCCCCACGCAACCCGCAGACACACACTGGAGGTCCCGCACTGCGAGGTGGACGTCCTGGGAGACGCAGAGGCGGAGGGGGCCTGTGGTGCGACTTATACAGCGGATCACAGCAGGCTGGGCGGGTACCTGTGTGCCCAGAGACTGAGGGACTGGCCCGGGGAGCGCATGGATCAGATCGTCGTAATGCGCAAGCTGAATCTCTCCGAACGTCGAGATTCCTTCAAGAAGCAAGAAGCTGTGCAGGAAGTGAGCTTCGACGAGCCTGATGACAGGGCACCTCAGATACCCGCTCAGTCGGCCACGTCCGCTGGCGCACGGCCCAAGCAGATGATGGGCGAGACGCAGTCGGAGGAGGAGTGCGTGGCGAGGAGGAATCCGCTGGTTCCCCAGATCGCCGTGCAGGGATCAGAGAGCGAGGAAGCAGATGACTGGAGGCTTTGCTCGGATGAAGACGAGGAAGAGGCTGAGGAAAACGTGTCTCAGAATCAGGGTGAACCTCGGGCCGACACAGACGGCCCACTCTCCTCAGCAGCTGCGCACAAAGCCGCCGAGACAATCGCAGATGCAGCGAAGCCGGAAAAGCATCAGAGTCCGGAAAAAAGCAAACTGAAAGAGAGATGAACGACTGAAGACTGTTACATATCCACAGGCTTCTCAACCCAACCGCTGAGATGTTTGTTGCCACGCAGAATTCAAACAAAAACCGAGTGGAGTATTTTATTAGCGTCTAAATGGAGTTAAACTAGTCTTATGCAGGGAATATTTATGCTTTTTTATTTATCATTTACACTGGAGATGTATTGTTGGCCAAAAAGAGAACTTAATTGTTGCTAGTACATTTTTCTCACCTTCTGTGAACCTGTTGAGGGAAATTGAATGATTTGATTTTTCTATGAAAATGTGCAAATGCTTTCGAATCCGTTTCATCCTCCGAGCTTTTCATTTTTGCACCGACTTTGTGTGCGATTTTATAAAAGCGACGAGTTCAAATGATATTTGACTGGAATTGTCGTGTGGGCCGTTTCATGTATTATTTCACAATCTCAAATGGTTTCCAGAGCGTTTGAAATGATATGCGCGAATTTGCAAACCAAATAGATCGATCAGTTTTAGAAATTTGATTCTATTCATTTTTTTTCTTTGGTTTTAAAGATGAATTTAGATTTTAAATATTTTAAATTAAAGGGATCGTTCAGTCTTTTACTCTCCCTTAAGAATTTCCAGAAGAATTTTTGAAGAGGGTCACCATTGACTTTTTTCAAAATAGCATCTTTGTTCAACAGAAGAAAGGTTCGGAACGACGTGAGGGTGAATAAATTGACAGATTTTCATTTTTAGGTATAATGTCCCTTCAGATCCCTTCCCTGACACGCTGTGCTTCATGATTAAGATTTTCTTTTTCTTATTTGAGTTTATAAACCGAATTCTTTTAACATCCAAAAACCAATCGTTATACATTCAATTCTAAAGTATATTTCCACAGAGTTCCCACGATTATTTTTTACGTTCCTTTCATTCATCCCGTGCACTAACCAACCCCCACAGCTTTGCATGTTAAACCTAAATAAACTGTTAAATGTTCACAGGTGCTCATGGGCACCTCTGAAATATTCGTAGAAACCGTAAAGCACACAGTCACACACCTCATGCGAACTGAAACTCATGTGTGCACAGATCACTGCGTAACCGAGCACGTTATCACGAGTTTTCCATGGACCGTTGGCCTGTCGGGAATCCTCACAAGCTTTTGTACTTGGAATAATGTTTACATTTTTATATATTTACATTTCTACTGTGCGAAGGGATCTTTATGGCCTGTTTTGAACGTAATTACAAATTTGTGCAGGACTGAAGTCAGTGGGTGGAGGCTTTAGCTAGATTATGGTTTTAAAGTTCGGTGTGATGTCATTGTTAATAGGCAGATCTCGCCAATTTTGCACACGTCAGACTGTATGTTTTTGTGTTCATATGCATGACTCTCTTCCAAAACACTTTTTCTAAGTTGAATGTCATTATTTGAATCTAATGGGACAGTGTTTTTATCGCATGAAGGTGCAACAGTTATTTGGATGTTGTCAGTCAGTCAGGACAGCACATGTCTGACAGGTTCCACATTTCTGTTATATTTTTGAAGTTTATTGTTAATTGTGACCTCTTTGTAACTTTTTTGCATCGGGCTACTGAAATCGTAAGCACTCTGTATAAGACAAATTTGTGTCAATTTTAATAGGCTGTTTTTTTCCGCCTGTCAGCTGACCGATTGCATGCTGCATGAATACACGGTTCACGTTGGCATGGCATCCTCAGTGTAATATGTTCAATGGTCAAGTATAGCCAAGCCTTTGAATTACAGTAATGTTATTAAAAGCTTCATGTTATACAGAGCCTGTTGTGACATTTTATCCCTCTGTGATCACAGACTTTAGTGGATGAAGTGTTTGTTGTGTGGATCACGTTCAGGTGAGACGCCGGGTCACTATCTGCCCTTATATTCACACTACAGCTTAACAGCACTGGAAATGCATCATCTATATATCCTGATGTGCTGATGGTTTCTTCCAGAATTGTCAAGAATTCTTGATTATTGGTATGTGTTTGTAAAACAAACAAAAAAAAAATACTTTTGATAAATATTTTTTTAATGTTATAACTGTTTGTCTGATGTTTTGTAATAAATCATTCACTGGTTAAGAGGGAATATCACTGGCTTTTGTTGTTCTTTAAAAATAGCAGTTTCTATACAAGCGATATCAAATAAAATAGTATTTCGAGTCTGAAATAAGAAGGTATTTTTTGATGCAGCCAACAAATGCACTTAGCAGTGCTGCCATCGAAAATGTCCCTTAACAGATGAAATGATAGTACGACAAAGATATCGCTTTCTTCAGCAAACATTCAAACTGATGTTTTATGCTGAATATGAGATTGAGCTGAAGAATGAATGCTTTATCAGATGCAGGTCATCACACTCGCTCAGTCCATCTTTCATAATACTTTTAATTTCAGAGGAGCAACTTCTTGTTCTTTTGTTGCTAGTTCTATCAATGATGTAATCTCCATGCTGTCGGTTAACGCTTTTAGAAACTTTGGGAACACGCGTGGACAAAAATACTGCTGTTCAGTAAATCCATTATGGTTGTTGCAAATAAAATGAAATGTAAAGTTTTGACTGCAGCTTTAAATTTAGATCTACTCAATGATGCACCAAGATTATTTTTACATGTTTTAACAGTGTTGCCCATTATTACCAATAACACACACGAGTCCGTTGAGCTTCTGAATGCACTGGCCAATCAGAAGTGTTCAGATGAGACTAAGGCCCCATTTACACTAGTGCTTTTTCATTTTAAAAACAAATTTTTGCTAAGGTTACACTTATCATTTACACTACTCCGGTGTTTTCCATGTTCGAAGATTTTTGAAAACGCTGCTGACCCGGTTTTACTTTTAAAACTCAGGGGTTGGAATCTTTAAGAGTTAAGTTAATGTTCCCATGTGGCTATTGGCCTGAACATTTTCTAAAAGAGCGAGACAAATATCTGGAATTGCTGCTTGTTGGATCATTTGGATAGTCTTACCAGATTCACATTTTTGAATCTGTCAATGTTTAACCTGACTTGTCACGTTGTTTGTTTTTGTATGGAGAAAACCATGTACTTTGGCCATTTCAAAACATCTGGTCTGAGTTCCACTGCACGAGTCCTCCTTCATGTTTGACCTACTAAGAAGACCAGAATAAAGACCAAAATAAATTGCTTTAAGCAAACAGCAAAACAAAAGGTGCTGTAAGTGATATTAGCCAATTTTCTTATTTCACAGGAGTCATATGCCAAAAACGATTAAGTTAGATTGTTTATTATTTCCATATAAACTGATTATAAATAACAAAGATGAATGCAAAAAGATCCCCCAAAATTTAATTCACAAATAAATGAAAAAAATACATAATTAAGGAGTTTCCCAATAATTAATTAAATTCAGAAATAAAAGAAAAGATCAATATTTAGCATAATGTATATTTGTTTAAAATTCGCTACGAGTGGTCATCGAATTTTAAACAAATATACATTATGCTAAATGTATTTGTTGAAAATCTCTTTTCATTTATTTCTGAATTTAATTAATCGTAATGTGGCTGTCATCTGATTGGCTTGTGTAGAGCGTGGTGTAGAGTCCACCTATTTCTGATGCTAGAAATGTTTCAGAATCAATATATGCACAGGAAGTGATCCACATTTGATTTGACACACACACACATACAAATTCATATATATCATTGTTGTTATGACACAATTTCCTCTGACCCCAGAGCTATTAATTACAAAATTTGTGGCTCAGACTGCTTTTTTGTTTAATCGATAAATGTTTTATTTGATAGTACATAAATACATTCATTTTGCAATGAATACAACAAAGAACACATTTAAGTTTTTGTTTCCAGCAGTTATTAGATTAACAAATGTTTTCTTGTGACATACATTTTTTTATACAATATTTACTCAAAATGCAGTAAAAATATTTCTGGGAAAGAAGGCATGGTAATCAGCCTCTCTAGTTCCTAATGTTGAGTGTGAGCTTAGCTGATCGGCGCTCCGGTCGTGACGAGTTTATAGTACGCGCCCTTCAGGCCCATGAGATAGTCATGATTGCCCTTCTCTATGACGTAACCCCGTGACATCACAGCTATGATGTCAGAGTTCTGGATAGTAGAGAGACGGTGAGCGATGACGATACATGTTCTGCCTTCTCTGGCTTTATCCAGCGCTTCCTGCACAGTCTGACACACACAGACAAACATACGACTGAATGAGTTCAAAGCAAAAGGAAGATCCTCTCAAACTCTGCTTCTGGTTTTACTGCTCACCTTCTCACTCTCTGTGTCCAGTGCTGAGGTGGCCTCGTCCAGCAGAAGTATTTTGGGGTCTCGTATGATGGCTCTGGCTATGGCAATGCGCTGCTTTTGGCCACGGGACAGCTGGGAACCTTGGGAACCAACATTAGTGTCGTATTTCTGCATCATGGGACACATAAAAACAATTAACTTTAGTTTTTACAGCATTTTACATTGATAAGTGAACATAAACAGAAGCTCAGCTGTATACATGCTTGATGCACGAGAACAAATCTCATTGTTTCTCATGTCAAGCAAGCATGCTTGAGCTTCAGTTTGCCATAACTGATGTGTGTGTTGATAAATGTTTACATGTGAATAAAGCCTAAATAAAATCTGTTCATCACATAAAGCAATCAAGACTCTTCAGAAAATTAATGTGAATTATTTTTACAATCTCTTTATGAAACATCTAAGTGGTTTGTGTTCTGAAGACAAACAAATGTAAATGACTTCAAAACTAAAACTGCTTCAAACATAAAATCTCAAACATAAAATCAAATTTCTTGTAAAATGAAGATTCCCCATTGAACACCTCAGGAAGTGACATCACAAAGTCATGCAGCTGGGCTTTCTTGGCTGCGGTGATGACATCATCCATGCTGAGATTGCGCTGATTGTCTCCGTAGCGGATGTTCTCCGCTATACTGCAGTCAAACAAAATCGGCTCCTGGGAGACGATCCCAATCTTAGAGCGCAGGAAAGCAACATTGACCCGAGTAGATTCATGGCCATCAATGAGCTAATCCATAAAGAACAATGATTAGATCACAAACTTGAGTTTCAGAAAAAGAATTTGATGCAAAAACCCAATACAAAGTCTGTGAAAAGTCCCAAAAGAGTTTTCTTACCACACGTCCATTGTTAGGATCATAGAATCGCTCCAGTAGTTGAACGCTGGTGCTTTTGCCACAGCCACTGCTGCCCACAAAGGCCAAAGTCTGTCCTGGTCTAACACTCACACTCAGACCATTCAGAACCTGAATATCTGGCCGGGACGGGTATGTAAACTTGCAGTCTATAAACTCAATGTCCCCTTTAAAATTATCCTGAAAGAAAGAGAAAGGGAGATTTTACGGTCATGTTTCATGACGGTCAGACTGTGTCTTCCTGCCTATGCAGAACATTTTTATATTGCTGCACAAAGAAATAATGCAGTAGTAAAATGCAACGTTTCAAATATTTTGTTTATATGTCCTATATACACACACTGGACACTTTATTAGATACACCTTGCTAGTGGATGAACCCACTTTTGCCTTCAGAACTGCCTTAATTCTTTGTGGCATTGATTCAGCAAGGTGTCATTCCTCAGAGATTTTGGTTCATATTGATCACGCAGTTTCTGCAGATTTGTCGGCTGCACATCCATGATGTGAATCTCCCGTCCACCACATCCCAAAGCTGCTCTATTGGACTGAGATCTAGTGACTGTGGGGGCCATTTGAGTAACGTTAACTCATTTTCATGTTCAAGAAACCAGTCTGAGATTATTGGAGTTTTGTGACATGGTGCATTATCCTGGTGGAAGTAGCCATCAGAAGATGAGTACACTGTAGTCATAAAGGGATGGACATGGTGAGCAATTATACTCAGGTAGGCTGTGGTGTTCAAACGATGCTCAGATGGTACTAAGGGGCCAAAAGTGTGCCAAGAAAATATCCCCCACACCATTACACCACTACCAGCCTGAACCGTTGAGACAAGGCAGGATGGATCCATGCTTTCATGTTCATGCTTTCATGTTTCATCTGAATGTTGCAGCAGAAATCGAGACTCATCGGACCAGGCAACATTTTTGCAATCTTCTATTGTCCAATTTTGGTGAGCCTGTGTGAACTGTTCTTAGCTGACAGGAGCAGCCCCCAGTGTGGTCTTCTGCTGCTGTAGCTCATCTGCTTCAGGGTTCAACATGTTGTGCATTCAGAGATGGTATTCTGCATACCTTGGTTATAACGAGCGGTTATTTGAGATTCTGTTGCTTTTCTATCATCTCTAATATCTGCCCATTCTCCTCTGACCTCTGACAGCAGCAAGGCATTTTGCAGAGAGACTGCCTAAATTTTCTCTTTTTTTAGACCATTCTCTGTAAACCCTAGAGATGATTGTGCGTAAAAATCCCAGTAGATAGTTTTTGAAATACTCAGACCAGTCCATCACCAACAACCATTCCACGTTCAAAGTCACTTAAATCCCTTTTCTTTCCCATTCTGATGCTCGGTTTGAAATTCAGCAAGTCGTCTTTACCACATCTAGATGCCTTAATGCATTGAGTTGCTGCCATGTGATTGGCTGATTAGCTATTTGTGTTACAAAGAAATTTAACAAGTGTACCTAATAAAGTGGCCATTGAGTGTATGTCAAATAAATATATATATATATATATATATATATATATATATATATATATATATATATATATATATATATATATATATATATACTCTAAATATGACCCATTATGTTCAGTCCTGTAACAGATACAATACAATTATTCTGGAATGTACACTTCCACAATAGTTTGGAATAATAAGGATTCTGTTATGTTTTTAAAGGAAATCTCTTTCACTCACCAAAGTCTCATATTTATGATAAAAAATTAAAAATTGTGAAATATTATTAAAATTAAGAATAACCATTTTCTGTGCCAATAACCATTTAGAATAATTTATTTCTGTCATGCAAAGCTGAATTTTCTCCAGTCTACTGTCACATGATCCTTCAGAAATCATTCTTCAATTTGCTTATTTCTTATTTTCATTTTTTTAAATAGATTTTTGTCTTCTGGGGGAAAATAAACATTACTAGTGTCTGTAACCTTTTTAAACAGTTCATTTTACTTCTGAATGTAATAATTAAAATGCAAATGATCATGTTTTTGTTTTTTTTTTTTTGTTTTTTTTTGTTAGTTCTGCCAGCAATGTCATTTTAACCCGATAGTGTGACTTTTTTTCTGGGAAATGTTGGCCAAAAATGATTGGTAGTGCTAACTGAATTACCCATTTGTCTCCTTCATCACTGTAGACACTGATTTTAGGAATGTGGTCGAGTAGCTTGAAGAATCTTGCGGCAGAGATCTTGGCTTTGGCGTAGTCTGGAGTATACGATGACGCTCGGCCGAGAGCTGTGCCACTGGTTACAATCGCTGAAATCACCCTGTAGTTATAAAACCTTAATTATGACATCCATTTACTCCAACTACACAAGGTTACCCCCCAAAACACTTTTTTCATTGGTATTTCACCTGAAAACATAACTGAAGTGTAGCCCCTCTCGATATACCAGGTATCCTCCAAATCGATATGAGGCAGAGTTTGCCATGAAGACCACGCACTGGGCAAACCCATAACAGGCGCCATAAACATTAGCCTTCTTCAGTGCAGCCTGGTACGGAGCCTCCAGGTGTTCCTCGAACATTTCCACAAAATTACGCTCTTTCCCCAAGCCGGCGATGGTGCGGATGTTATTCAGTGCTTCCCCAGATATCTAAACAAACGGCAAGACATTCAAAATAGCCAATACTGAAGCTGAATGGTTGGTGATATTTTTTTAGTAGGGATGTACCGATGTATAATAGTATTCTGTAAAAAGCACTATTACCTTATATAATACTTTACGTGCAATTGAGTTTAAATAGCTATTAGAAAATAAACAGCAGCTGAATATAATAGTTTGGGCTCTGTTGTCAATTTTAACCTGTAATGTTATAGTAATATCCCAAATGAGAGGCTTCCCTGTGTAGTTTACACAGCATTAGGTGGAAGAATTTCAAGTAGAAATCCAAACTACTGGTATCAGCACGTGGCATTGTGAATAATCAGCTATCGGCGGAGAAATTTAGTGTGGGTGTATCCCTAGATTTAACCATATTTTAGTCTAGTGTCACCTGTCCTGCTGACTCCAAGGCCTCTTTGTCCTGCTTGGCGAATCCAGTTAACATCTTAGCCTGAAACCCTCCAGACAGAGCCAGGAAGGGCAGGAAGCACAGGATGACCAGAGTGAGCTTCCAGCTGAAGTAGAAGGAGATGATAATGGCCACACCGATGTTGGTCAGAGAATTCACGATCATGCCGATCTGAGAACCTGTGGCCTGTGGTGTCATTTAATGTAATTAGGCTTCATTTTTATTGAAAAGTGTCACGTGTCATCTAGAAGGATCTGCTGAATGTTTTGCTTACTCCCTGGACTTGTGAGGCATCGGTGGCTAGTCTTGTGGTCAAAGCACCTGGGCTGTTTCGGTGGTCATCAAACCAGCTGATCTCCTTTCCCAGCATGGACTGAAAACCCAGACACCTCAGTCTACGAGTCAGCAGCTCCCCAGATTTAGAGAACGCATAGCCCTGAGAGAACGAGTGAAAGAAGTAGCTGTAAATAAACGCTATCTAGATACTGAGAAAGCAAACGTATACCTAAGGCACTTTTCAACTACGACTTACATGTCTAGAAGCAAATTCTAAAATCTGACTGGAATGCAATTCATAACGGAACATGTGTTGCCAAAAGGGGGCGTTACTGTAGAGTATATAAGTGTAAAAAGTCTTCAACAGTTTTGTCTTTTTTGTTGTTGTTGTTCAGTTTGAAAGAGAATCTTGCAAAATAAGGCATATTTATATATTTATTAGCTACCTAAATAATATAGATATAAGAAATTTTTTAATTTAAAATGTTGCCTAACAACAAACCAAAATCTAAAATTCTACATAGAAAATTTACTAAAATTAAGACATAAAATAAATTAGGGTTCCCTTTCTTTCTTTGTTTTTTTTTTTAGTTAGCCTTCAGTTGGCAAGCTAACAGCTTAGCCTAGTAGCTTAGCATAGTGCTTACTCATTAAGAAGTGCTCTTTTAATTAGCGAGAATAATTAATATTTTTGGTCATTGATGAAGAGGCAGCATTTCAAGGCATGAAGCCATCAACGCACGTCCGAATCCAAACTCTGTTTAACTTCCTGTCTCCGGAGGTACCTGCTTCTGATCAAATTTTGCAGGCAGCATAGATGTACCTTTCGCTGCCTTTGTTATCCCACAATCCTGTGCGTTCATTCCGTGACGATTGGGATAAAAAAAATAAAGATGGCATCTTAAACTTGCGTTTGGTGATCAGTTTGTGTGTAAATGTTTGATTCTGACTAACTTTTTGCACTTTTTATGTTATTTCTAGTGAGAAATCAGTATTATGATAATTAAATATTTGTTTAGTTATCATCAAAACCTGTTCTATTTTGCTGTAGATCATTAAACCGTTACTCTGCATCAGAAGCCTATCCGAAATCACTCTCATGAGGTGCCTTTGTGCAAAAATGCTGCCTGCAAAATCATTGCCTCATAAGGCAGCTAGGCTTTCGGATGCATCTCGGCATTTAAAGATAACTCTATCGCCCCCTTGAGGTGTAGAGCTTCCACAGTAAAGACCAAAATGCATAGAATTGTTGGTCCTACTGTTCAAATTTTTCATGAAAAGGCTTAAAATAAAGACAAACCTGTAACATCTGAGTGAAAAACGAAACCAAACCAACGACTACAAAAAACAGACAGATTCCATTAATTTCCCTCCGTTGTTCAACAGGGTCAGGCATCGAGAAGGTCTGCAGGTCAAGAGAGTTGAAAGTCACCCTTACAGCAAACACATGGACTAGAGGAGAAAAGCTGGCGGAAACCTCACCGCCAGGATTTGGCTGAAGAGGAGAGAGTAGACGGGGTTCACCCCTCCATTCACAGCGGCTCCAAAGCTTCCAAAGAGCATGTAGGGCCATTCAGGAGCGTTGTACTTCAGAATACGAGTCACTGGAGCTGGTTCCACCTCTTCTAAATCTTCATCAGGGACGGCGCTCTACATAAACGTTCAGTGTGAAAATACGTGAGGTGTTTGCGAGATGTTGCGTCAGGCTTATAGTGTTGGAGTCAGAGCTCTAACCTTTCCCTGGAATTCCTGAGGAACGCCCAGCTCTCCAACGATAGCCACAGACAATTCAGGTACAACGTTTGACAGCTGCGATCGAGATCTTTGGTGAACAGAAGCCCTGCAGATATAGTAAACGAGAGAGAGAGTGGGGTAGAAAAAATATGTTGCTTATATAGATACAACCAACAACTTTAAATGAATAGTTCTATAATTCTCCATCAGTTTTTTATTTGATTGTCATTCGCAATACTTCATAAGATTGTAATTCTTCCCCTACATCACCATTTGTACCTTAGACTAGCACGATAGCTTCCAGCCCTGTTGAGACTCTTTCTCTCTGGATCAGGTGCACTGCTTTCAGCCTCCTCCATCTCTGAGATGTGTATGAAATAGAAAGATTAGAATTACGTCACTTTATTTGCTTATTTTATGTGACTATATATACAATAACACAGTTTTTGTGCTTAAAGGGTCAAGATTTGATAAATAAAAAATTTTGACATGCAAGAGGTCTTTGTACTACAAAGCTTCCAGTGAGTTTCAGAGCTCAAAACATGTTAGCCCAAAAACAACTTTTAGTGAAACCAAGATCAGAGAACGACTAGTTTCAGAGTTTGTCACATTATGATGTCATAGTGCGACAAAAGACCACCTCTGCAAAATCATCAACGCCTACTTCTACATCATCACGTCATTGGCTCCGCCCACTTGAGCATTAGTGAGATGAGAAGGAAAGAAGAGCAATACAGGATCACTGGACTAAAAAAAAAAACATTAACTTCCAAAAGTTTCTAATCCTAGGAAATCCTATGCAAACAGACTTCAGGAAACATCAAAACACACAAAACCCCTTCAGATCCACATGAAAAGCTTTGCCGATAGTATCACAGAAGGGTGATTTTGTTATATAAAGTTCTGTTATTAAGTAAAGCTATTAAAAATCGTTTTTGTTAATTTAAAAAAAAATCTGAAAATAAAATATTTATAGAATAGATTAAAAATTTTAACTAAAAAAAAGGGGGGTAGAAATGTTGACCGTTAATTGAAATAAATTTACACTGAAGCACTACAATGACAAAAACTAAGACTGAAATAAAAATATATGACAGCTAAACTGAAATATTTAAAATAAAATCTAATAAAAAAAACGGCAAAAGCTCATAACAAAATTACTAAAAGTAAACTGAAAACCTGAAATTATACAAATAGAAGTCAATTCAAAATACGACTATAATAGTAGATAAATAATACACTGATGTAAGGTTAATTTCAAAATAATAAATATCTATTTTAAGGTATTAAAGATGACTTTTTAAAGAACCTAATTGCATTTTACTCTTAAAAAGTTGTGAGACAAACAGAGACAGACAACAAACTGTGAAGTTAAAATTGGCTGTTTTTCAAAAGGTCAGTGATAATGGGGTCAAAGCACCACGTTCTTCATGAGTTCAGTGCATTGGAGAACATTGACACAAGTCGTGTTAAAGGGACAGTTCACCCAAAAAGTAAAATTCTGTCATAAAAAAAGAAGATATTTTGAAGAATGTTGGTAACCAAACAGAAGATGGTAGCTACTGACTTCCATGAAAAAAAAGTAAAATAAAACACTAGGGCTACAGTCAACACTTTGGTTACCAACATTCATCACAAATATCTTCTTTTGTGTTCAACAGCAGAAAGAAACTCATACAAGTTTGGAAGAACTTGAGAGTGAGTGAATGATGACAGAATTATCTTGTTTGGGTGTAAAACTATCCCTTAATACAGAATACGGTTACACTTAGATTAGGGAACACACATTCGCTATTAATTAAGAGTTTTGCCTCAGTAAACTCCTGATTTGCTGCTTATTAATAGTTAGTAAAATAGTTAAGTTTAAGTATGGTTGGATTCAGTGATCTAAACTATAGTAATGCAGAATAAGGCATTTAAACATGCTTAAATAAGCACTACTAAACAGCCATTGTGCTAGCAATATGCATGTTAATAAGCAGCTAGTTAATAGTGAGAATTGGCCCTTAAAATAAAGTGTTACTCAGAATGTTTGTGTTACTCACCCTGTCGGGCTTTTTGGTTGAGGGCTTTGTCTCCCTGGCTCTGAAGAGTCACCAAGGTGAAGTAGACACCCTTTCTGTCCAACAGCTCATCATGTTTTCCTCGTTCCACAGCACGGCCGTGCTCGAATCCCACAATCACATCAGCGTTCTTTATGGTGGATAATCGGTGAGCGATGGAGATGGTGGTGCGACCCATTCGGACCTTCAGCAGAGGATTGATGGTTGTTTCTTCACTGATTTAGATTGAATCGTCTACTATTCTGGCATATGTGATATGTCTGCCTGGACGTTTGTGTGTTTGTGTGTGTGTGTGTGTGTGTGTGTGTGTGTGTGTGTGACTGTGTGTGTTGCTGACCTTATCCAAAGCCTCCTGTACAACAGCCTCACTCTCATTGTCCAGAGCTGATGTAGCCATGTCCAGGAGGAGGATTCTGGGATTCCTCACCAGCGCCCGGGCTATTGCGATTCGCTGCTTCTGCCCGCCACTCATCTGACCTCCACCCTCACCCACCAAAGTATCAAATTTCTACAAATTAAAATGCATAAAAAAGACACATATGTTATATACACACACCTTTTTTTATGTTTTTGAAAGAAGTCTTTTATGCTCACCAAAGCTGCAATTATTGAACCAAAAATACAGTAAAAATACTAATATTTTGAAATATTATTACAATTTAAAAGACCCATTTTCTATTTGAATATATTTTGAAATGCAATTTATTCCTGTGATGCAAAGCTGAATTTTCTCCGGTCCCCAGTGTCACATGAAAGCCATGCTATACTGTTTAAAAAAACTAAACAAACAGAGCTGTTCCTTAATCATGGCCTCAGTGTATGTACTGTATGTGAGGTGTGAGGTGTTCTCCTGCCTGAGGTAAGTCCATGATGAAGTTGTAGGCGTTGGCCTCTTTGGCTGCTGTGATGATGTCGTCGTTGGAGACGCCAGGTCGCCCGTATCGAATGTTTTCAGCGATGGTGGTCGCGAACAGAACCGGCTCCTGCTCCACGATCCCGATCAGAGAACGCAGCCACTGGATGTTCAGACCCCGGATGTCATGACCGTCCAGTGTAACCTGGAGTCACAGAGCACGTTAGAAAGGTTTCAAGGCCTCTGAATGATGTACTGTACACCAATAGTGCTGTTTCTTTACCATCCCTTCTTTGGGGTCATAGAATCGTTGGATGAGCTGGACCGCTGTGCTCTTCCCAGCACCACTGGGACCCACGAATGCTGTGGTCTCTCCTGACTTCACCTGCAGGTTTAGCTGATCGAGGATCTGTCAGAAGGAGGCGAGTAGAGTTTGTTTAAAGCAGACCAGATAACGTGGCTGTACTGCTGTGAATTTCAGCTTTACCTTCACTTCAGGTCGAGATGGGTAATGAAACGTTACATTATGAAACTCCAGATCTCCTTTCACTCTGTCTAACTTATATCCAGCCTCAGAAAGACAATCGATCTCTGGTTTCTGAAAATAAGACAAGGTTCCTGTCAAAACATCACTCTGGAAAGTGTCGGACAGAGTCTGGTGTAGGATGCATGTCAGAAATGCAATAATACAGCTGTTTCTTTTTTATTTGCTCCTGCATTGAGCTCGCTGGGCTTTACATTGTGTTATTTACACACGTGTAATCTTTCACAGAAGGACTTTAACACTCGTATGTCGTCTTTTCATAATGTGGTGGTTCTAATACAACTGTCTTTATTACATTAAATAGTACCATAATATATTACCATTATAATAAAAAAACATAAATGTCTTAATATTTCTTACGAGCTGATTATTTACTTTTAAATCGGATCTCATTGAAGAGTTTCAGAGTTTTTTTTTTTCTAAGTTTTAGATTTGAGCATTTTTTATTTATATATGATTATGGTATTTATTGTTTTTTAAAGCTGCGGTAGGGAACATTTGACGCTCTAGCGGTTAATAAACAGAACTGCTTGCGTCTTGTGGAAGAACATCGTAGCCGGAACTACTTCTCTCTGTTTATGTCTATGAAGAATCACAAAGGTACTGGGTTACTCCGCCGCGGTACCCCGAAGCAAGCTAAAATAGTCCGAATATAAACACTTATTATAGGTGCACCCTAGTGATTCAGGACAAGCTAAAAACAAGGTTTGGAAAATGGATTCATGGTGTACTCGCTTATTGTATACATTTTTCTAAATTTTGAACACAATCAAAGTTACGGACCGCAGCTCTGATTGGTTGTTTTACCGGGAGCGATGGAGTTTCTGCAAATGGCAATAGTACCACTGGGAGGAGCCAGAGGAGCTTGATTTTTTTCACAGATTATCTGTCTCATATTTTACTGTCAGGACATAATGACAGGTTTAATAAATATGTAAAAAATGTTTTTTTTTTTTTTACAAAAGTTCCCTACAGCACCTTTAATAAACTTTTATTTTTCTACTTTTAGCTTTATTTTTTCACTATTATTTGTTAAAAACAGAATTGAAAAATGAATTAAAAATTATAAAGAATTCTTTTTTATTTATTTTTCATTTTACATTACTATCTTAAAGAAGCAGATTATTTACAAGTTTATATTCGATCTCACTGAAGATTTTCATTGTGAATTTAAAAAAAGTTGTTTTGATTTAATATGATTTATTTGAGTATATATATATATATATATATATATATATATATATATATATGATTAAAGTATTTATTATTAAAACTTATTTTATTTCAGTTAGTTTTTCTTCTATATATAAAAATATATATATATATAATTTTTTTTTAGCATTAAGTTAAGTTAAGCTTTTGTATAGTTTTCATTTCAGTTAAAAATAAGAACACAGATCTTAGTCTTGTTTTAGTGATGTCAGTACTAGATGCTCCTGTGTTTGGTGTTGTGTGGGTTGTCTGTGGTTCTTACTCGCTCTATTGTCTCAAAGATAATGGTGGCGGCTCCTCTTCCAGCAGCAAAAGCCTCCAGACAGGGAGAAGCCTGGCCCAGACTCAGTGCAGCAATGAGCACGCCAAAAAACACCTGTGCACAAAAATAAACACGCAACGAATGACAACAAGGTCAACCATGATGTGTGGGTTCTTCTGCATGTGCGATTATGTGTGTACCTGCAGCAGTGTCCCTGGACTGTACTCTTGTGTGTCCACCACTAAGCTGGATCCATACCAGAAGGCCAGTGCGTAACACAGGAAGATGATAAACCACATGTACCCAGTGAAAAACCCCATGATCAGGCCTTTCCTGATGCCCCATCGCTGGGCAGAGATCAGATTGCGGTCATACCTGCAGAAAGCATTTAATTGAAAGCGTTTGGTGGTTAAATTATGGACTCAGTTCAGAGAAGATCACAGGAGAGCGTGGGAGTCATTATGAGTGAAAATGAGGGTTATACCTCTCCACTTCTTTTCTCTCGCCACCGAATGCTGCCACCGTGCGTATAGAGGATAACACCTCATCCGCAACAGCACCCGCTTTAGCGTACGCCTGCAGCTCCATTCCCGTCAGCTTGGCCACAAACTAGACACACACATACAAACAAAACAAGTGTTCATTTATCATAATTAAAGGGACAGTTCACCCAAAAATGAAAAATGTGTCATCATTTACTCAGCCTCAGGTCGTTCCAAATCGTTCTTTCTTCTGCCGAACACACAATAAGATACTTTGAAGAATGTTGGAGAACAAACAGCTGTTGATCCCCATATTAAGGGAGTCGATGGGGACCAGGAGTTGTTTGGTTTCCAACAGAATATGTATATAGCTATCCTTTTTATGTGAAATGTGAGTCCTGATCCTCACCAGAGCCATGAGACCCGCTCCGACGCCGATGAGAGGAGACACTGAGACGATGACCAGCGTTAGTTTCCAGCCCTTCGCAAAACCCATGAGGAAGCCACACACAAACGTGGTGAAGCGCTGGATGAAGATCCCCACCTGATCGGCAATGGCATCGTTTATCTTGTTGATGTCACTGGGATCATATGGAGATGACACACACACACACACACACACACACAGTATCAGGTCACCTGTGTTTATCTGAAGTGTTTGTGCTCTGGAGAGTGTGTGAATGTGTCGTACTCAGACATGCGCGTATTGAGCTCTCCCACCGAGGTGCAGTCGAACCATCCGATCTCCATCCGCATGACCTTCCTGAAATACATATTCCTGATGATCTGGATCTGTCGCGCCGCTGCAGTTATCCACAAAGAGATCTGTAAAATTCTGCACATTATTAAAGTTTTTGCAAATGGTCTCTCACATTTACAGAAACTGGAGAGAGGCAGTTTAAAAGGTTGACCTGGAGGTATCCTAGAATGAAGACCCCCGCTCCGATGCCTACATAATAGTAGGCGAAATTGGTCATTTCATATTCAATGTCCAGGAGCCTGAAATAGAAGAGCACACTAGATTTAAGAGAAAATTGGGACCAAAAAAACAAAACGTATGAAATGCATTTTAACAATAGAAATAAAAAATTTATATTATAAATTCTTCCAACTATATTTGTATTGTTATTGTATATTTAAAATTAAAAGTACAAAACAAATCAATTTTATTTTAGTGTCATTAACATATTATTATAGTTTTTATTAATATTTTGAATCTTTTTTTTAAGACACACACACACACACACACACACACACACACACACACACACACACACATATATATATATATATATATATATATATATATTATTTTTTTTATTATTTCAATATTTATTTTATTCAAAGTAACAATTTTTATAGATTTAATTTTAGTTTCAGTTTTAGTTAACTATACTCTAAATAATTGGATTATGTTTTTTTTATCCAGAAATTAATCAGAAAAAAGATAAACCATTATCTAGTTAATATTTATTTTACTTCAAATAAAAAAAAGAATATATATATATATATATATATATATACAATTTTAATAGTATATATTGCGTTTTTTAAGCTTAAGTTATTGATACACCATTAACTTGATGATAAAGTTAATCATTTTAATAATATATTTTGGTATTAGTAAAATGACAGTGGTAATAATGTGACTTTGGAAACAACATGTGTACTCATTTCCTCTGTATACATTAAAATATAAAACTGCATTCCTTTATTTAGATTTCCCTAAAAGGGCATCATCGTATTTAAGGGTCCTTGGCGATTCAAAATGTGTCAACCCGCTCTCACCCGCACGATTTGGTCATGTTCAGTGCCAGGTTTTCTTCCTCCGTCCGGTTTCTCCACTGTATAGTATTGTTCACACACACTTTCTCCGGGTCCGTAAGCTCGTTGAGCTCGATGTCGTACTCTATGAAGGTGTCCGTCAGCATCCCAAACACCAGCAGCATCAGCGGCTGCGCCGAACCGTGAGCGATCGCACATAAGCTCCCAAAAATCATCATGCAGATCTCCCGGCAGCTGGCAAAGCGAAACTGCAGGGGAAATCGACAACAAAACATATCAAGTACTGTAAAAATAGCTTTTTATTGACTGTGCATAATATTGAAATGGACCAAAAATGGGCCTACTGCAATATCATGAACAGAAATGTATCCAGATGATCTTCTCGAACCACAACCCCTTAATTTTAGACTACAAGTCATTATAAACGACAAGTTTGCTGCTGTATCCAACAGGTGTTCGTCTAGTAACATGATCTATTTTATGGCATGAGTTCATATTCCTCATTGTTATAGTATCTAGATATTACCAGCTGAAAGAAGCTGACACGGATGGCTGATTCGTCTTTCTTGCCTTTCTTGGACCTGTGAATGAGATGGTTTGCGGTGCTTAAAGGAAACGTGAGAAAGCAAGTCTCCATCATCAAGAAAAAAATGAGAAAAGGATTACTTTTTATGCTTTCCAGAAGCCATTGTCCTGTATTAACACAAATTCAGTTAAAGAAACATTAAAAAGTAAGATCTCTCAATGCTTAGTTTTGAAAAAAGAACTGTAGCTTTCATAAAAAAAAAGAAGGGATGGTAAAAACTTACATGTAATCAGCATTTGTCTCTGTAACAGAATCAATGTGTTCATTAACATCTGAATGAAGTGTGCTATAGGTTTGAGAACAGTTACTACTGCACATCTGTTACTACCTTCATCTGTAAATTCATAACCAACATTTTCCTGTCCAAACTTCTTGACGCTGCGCAGCTTCACGCTTCCCGGCATCGCTCTGCCTGTCCTTGTCTTAATGGCATGTAGAAAACAGATGCTTCAGGATAATTGAATCACAGAAGAACATCATGCACCGCTTCAAACCGAACCCAACACTAAGAACGCACCTTACTGATCCAAAGTGACTCTTCTTTTCTTTTCTGTTGTGGATTTGTTTTATGTTCTATCCCGGATACTCCTAAAATCCAGTCATGATCTTAGCAGAAGTGCTGGTAGACTCTTGTCAGCTGTGAACCTCTCAGTCGATGCAGACAGTATGTGCTCGTAGTTAAATGTCTTGGTCGCTTTGGCTCTGGTGAGGTAACTGTCCGGCAGGTTTGTTCTGTCACGGAGGGTGAATGACCTCTGTATACAAACACTGACATGAGATAATTCTCCCAAAAATCAATTCAGCTACTCGCGCTCACAAGATATGAGCGATATTATAACAGTGTCTTGATATTTATGCTCGGAATCTCATTAAACATAGATATATATAATAGGTACAGATGGTGTCACCTGGATTTCTGAGGAACGTCCAATGGGACGGTCATCTGTCATGCAGTCATTTTATGCAAAATTAACCTAAAATTTAGCTAAAATTTGACTGGTGTGAGATTTAGGATATGTCAAAAGATTATTTCAGATAACTGTTTCTCAGATGGACTAGATCAAGGTAAAAGCTTGCGAGGTCATTTACCCCAGCATGTTTCCGCACAGGACACGGGTGACCCTTCACTGCAGAATAAACAGCTTTGGAAGGAGCATGGTCTTTAATAGCATCAAGAACTTAAACATCAAACACAGTAAACGTATTCATAAAACACTCTGATGTGCATAACTAATGAATAATACTAATGATGATGGGAAATATCCACCTGTGTGTTGGTCAGGGTTTATTATTCACACAGATATTTTGTTGTTCTGACGCAGAACATGCAGACACGTGTGAGACCCGCTACGCAGAAGCCAAATACAGAGACAGAAGTCAATCTTTAACTCAGAGGTCAGATCCTCCTGGAGCTGCGCCTCATTCCACACTCAGTTTAACACCCTAAATGTGACTGACCTCACAGACAAAACACTGCTGCGCTCTTACAATAATCATACAAATCAAACATAGATTTATGGGAATTATGGACATTTCTGATGTCTTGTTTGAATTATCTGAATGTCAGTTCGAATCTATAGTAAAAAAAAAAAAAAAAAAAAGTTTTCTGAATGCAATATGTTTTTTCCTCATGCACTTGCATGCAGGGTTGATATACTTTCTCTGAACTAAAAAATACTCTATAACCTGAAGGCCAAAAGAGGACACCCTTAAAGGAAGAGCTCACCTCAAAATGTACTCTATCTCAAGACATCCAAGATGTCCAAGAGTTTGATTCTTCATCAGAACAGATTTGGAGAAATGGAGCATTTCATGACTTGTTCACCAGTGGATCCACTGCAGTGAATGGGTGCCGTCAGAATGAGAGTCCAAACAGCTTCACCAATATCCACACTACTCCATTAACATCTTGAGAACCTAATGTCTGTAGGAAACGAATCCATCAAGACGATTTTAACTCCTCGATCCATAATAGTTGTCAAAAGAGAAAAATGCACAGATCAAGCACAAATACTACAAAACTGATTTATACAAATATGTTGGTGGATTCTGATGTGAGAGGACAACAGAGGATGGGCTTTTTCACTGGAGGATCCATTATTATGGATTACAGACTGGTATTTTGGCCAAAAGCAAGGGTTAAAACATCTTAATGATGGATTTGTATACTAACATTTGGTTAACAAGACATTAACTGATGAACTGGAGTGGTGTGGATTTGACGGCACCCATTCACTGCAGAGGATCCACTGGTGAGCGAGTGATGTAATGTACAATTTCTCCAAATCATTTTTAAACAATATGCAAACTCATCTCTATCTTAGATGGCCTGAGAGTGAGTCAATATAATTTTCATTTTTTTTGGGACTACAATTCATTAAAAGCAAAACTGTATTTGGTAGAATTACAGCGTTTACATTCAGGATCTACGGTAAGTGAAATAGTTTCAAAAAGCCCTGCAGTTTCCTTCCACAGAAAAGGGGACGTGAAGTACATTTAATAACGTTCTCTAGAGGATTGTTACGTTTAGTTTGTGTAATCATGCTGAGCTGCCAGAATTCAGAAGCTTGAAAATTCCCCAAAAATCCTTTATTAGAATTATAAGAAAATGTCTTAAAATCTTCCAGATTATAGCCAATGATTTCAGAGGCCAAAGATGAGGCACTGGGGAGTTCACATTGTTTTAACCTACTGATTGGAAGATTTCTGTTATGATATTGAAGGTCGCAATGTTTAGTTTCACTGTGTAGTTTTGATCCACCTTCCAGTGAGTGTTTATGTGATGGTGAGTGAGCTGATATCTTACAACATGGACATACTGCTGTTTAGATTAGTTATGGTCATCTTGACAGCAGCTACAGCCACATGTCGATGTGTTGCACAATGGCACACTCATGTGGTCAGTTGTTAATAAGTCTCATAATACAGCAGTCACCATTTCATGCATAAAGTTATTGCATTTAGCTGCTTTTGGGCATTGTATGCTAACTTGATATCTGGTTCTTCAAACATCAAAATATATAGATGTTGTGCAAAAAAGTGAATCGAGGGACTCATACAAATGGTTTCTCCATTTTTCGTTAACATTTTATCCTTGTTCATCCCAGAATGTAAAAAACATTATTTCGGTCCCATCTTTATTGGAATGGTGTCAGCAGGTTTCCTATTAGACAGGTAAATAAATCCAGACTTAGACCCAGTTAAAATGAACTTTCTTTTTTCTCCATAAGTCAATATCATCATGTTTATAGTTCCACAGCTAGCTACTACTTAAAATTGATTTGAAGTAAAACACAAAAACTAAAATGGTATAATTCTAGTCAATGTTCATTTTGAAACATTTATAGTTATGCTAATTAAAATCATTTAGAGACGTCACAGCAAAAAGACTCGAAAGCCTTTTACTTAAATCAAAATTCCATTAGAAGACATGTAGAAGATTGTGTACAAAGGATTTGATCATATTAATTTAAAGACCATAGAAACCAGTGTATTAAATGTGTTCAAATAGGCTTCATAGGGAGTCCATTAGATGAAGACAAAAACACAAGACCAAGAGAAACGGTTCACGGTAAGACAGTTTTATTTCCATCCTCACGAATTGGAAACATTAAATAGAACCTCAGAAGGACCAGCGATAAAGATACAATTTGTTTTTGAATGTGACGTTACAAACCAAGTGCCATTTCATTCAACCCGCCCTGACTCCTTTACGAATGCTCCTCAGCCAGTTTCTCTGCCTTCTGAACGACCTCCTCGATGGGGCCCACCATGTAGAAGGCCTGCTCGGGCAAAGCGTCATACTCACCTAGAGAAACACACACTCTGTGAGCAACACTGAATAAAAACAAACACCGTTACCAACAGTGGACATGATCAAAACAGAAGGCAAACTTGAGGCCTACCAGCCAGAATGGCCTTGAAGCCCTTGATGGTGTCTTTCAAGGGCACCAGCTTGCCCAAGTGTCCAGTGAAGACCTCAGCGACTTGGAAGGGCTGGGACAGGAACCTCTGGATCTTACGTGCACGAGACACAATCAGCTTGTCCTCCTCCGACAACTCATCCATACCCAGAATAGCAATGATATCCTGCAGGGACTTGTAGTCCTATGATGGATAGCAGTGAGAATAAGATCATGGATTGGAATTTAAAAAATGCAGCAATGAGCTCAAACGAAGGCTAAATTCATTGGTGCTCACCTGGAGGATCTTCTGGACGCCTCGGGCTACGTCATAATGCTCGTTTCCCACAATATTGGGGTCCATGATACGGGAGGTGGAGTCCAGTGGGTCCACAGCGGGGTAGATGCCCAGCTCAGCGATGGCACGGGACAACACGGTGGTGGCGTCCAAGTGAGCAAACGTTGTGGCAGGGGCAGGATCGGTCAAATCATCAGCAGGCACATAGATGGCCTACGAGAGACAGCTACACTGTAGAACATGCAGAGATCCAGGAAGCTGTGCAAACAGAAGGAGGTGTACCTGCACAGATGTGATTGAACCCTTCTTGGTTGTGGTGATTCTTTCCTGCATGGTGCCCATGTCAGTGGCCAGAGTTGGCTGATAACCCACAGCGGACGGGATACGGCCCAGCAGGGCAGACACCTAAGAGAACAGAAATAAAATCCAGTCAACAAAACACAATTCAGATTTTAGAGACAAGAAATAGGTCCAAATGATCCCAGCGCTGACCTCTGATCCAGCCTGGGTGAAGCGGAAAATGTTGTCGATGAAGAGCAGCACATCCTGCCCCTCCTGGTCACGGAAATATTCGGCAACGGTCAGTCCGGTCAGAGCCACACGGGCACGGGCACCAGGGGGCTCGTTCATCTGTCCGTACACCAGCGCCACCTAACGGGAGCCCAGAGGAGTTTTTAACTTACTGCGATTCTTAAGATAATGGATTTTAAACCGACGCGTCTTCCAGGTCACCTTTGACGTGGTGTCCTTCAGGTTGATGACACCAGACTCGATCATCTCATGGTACAGATCGTTTCCCTCACGGGTTCTCTCTCCCACACCGGCGAACACGGAGTAACCACCATGAGCCTTGGCCACGTTGTTGATCAGCTCCATAATCAAAACGGTCTTCCCCACACCAGCACCACCGAAAAGACCTGAAGAAATGAGACGCCGTCAGCTAGCTAAAGCACAGCGGGATTCAACAAAAGCAAAACGCCAACACTTCAATTAAAGGGATAGTTCACCCAAAAAATGTAAAGGGTCGTTTACCCACTCTCGAGTTGTTCCAAGCCTGTATGAATTTATTTATTCTGCTGAAGACAAAAAAAGAATGATATTTTGAAAACCACTGATTTTTCCATACTATCTTTTTCCCCCACGTTATGGAAGTCAATGGTTTCCGGCAACTGTTTGGTTAAACACATTCTTCTTATGTCTTCTGTTCAACAGAAGAATGAAACCCATACAAGTATAGAACAACTTGAAGAGGAGTAAACAACCATACATACATACATATATATATATATATATATGACTAAGTTTGGAGTCAAAGATTAATTTCTAACGTTTTTGTAATACAAGAGGCGGCTGCATTTATTTCATCAAATGCAATAAAGGGTAATACTTAGAAATAATACTATAACTTAAATCTACTTTAAGTCTATATTCATGTTTGTGATGGCAAAGCTGAATTGTACCCCTGTCTTCAGTGTCACATGATCCTTCAGAAATCAGTCTAATATGCTCAAACACTTATTAAATGCTGAAAAGAACTCCACGTTACATTTTATCATAGAAAATAAAGAAAATGCACTGAGTTAAACTAGAATTCTATAACCGTATGAGTGTCTCTACTGTCACTTTTAAACAATTTAACGCACCCTCGCTGAATACCCTTTTTAACAGTAGTTTATCCACACACATACCGATCTTGCCACCCTTGGCGTAGGGTGCCAGCAGGTCCACGACCTTGATTCCCGTGACCAGGATCTCCTGCTCGACACTCATGTCTGTGAACTCTGGGGCCTCAGCGTGGATGGCGGCAGTCCTGAACAACAGATCACGATCAGATCCACCGCAAAGACACAAGCTGCTTAAATCAGCTTGCAAACACAGTTCAGTAGCGTTCTTAATAAACTCTCACTGTTTTGTGGTAATTGGTCCTCTCTCGTCGATGGGCTCGCCGATGACGTTCATGATCCTGCCGAGCGTCTCAGGTCCCACGGGGATTCTGATGGGGGCACCGGTGTCGAGTACCTTCTGACCGCGCACCAGTCCCTCAGTACCGTCCATAGCAATGGTGCGGACGGTGCTCTCGCCTAAAGAAGAGCAAAAACGGTCGCTTTACGAATCTACCGTGACTTTGCAATTCAGATTCAGAAGCTTTAGTCTCATTACCCAGATGCTGGGCCACCTCCAGGACTAGCCTAGAGTCCCGGCCGGCCACTTCCAGGGCGTTGAGAATCGGAGGCAGGCCCTCGTCGAACTGGACGTCCACGACGGCACCGATGACCGCGACGATGCGCCCGCTGGCGGTGGCAGCTGCTGCGGCAGGAGCGGCATAATCCCTGCCTGAGAGAGGAAGAGAAGTATCGCATGAAACTGACACGGATGACCACCTTTCTGCATTTGAAACATGCACTCTTGAACGCTTTTATTTTGATTAACGTTAGTCACTATACAGTGACTGTATTTGTTCAGTCAAAACAGGCTAATGAATGAACACAAGCAAGTCGATGTTGCAGATCAAATAAAATAAAAAAATCTGTTGGGATCTGCATAAACCATAAGCCAATCTGACTTTCGAGAGTGTAAATGTTTATAAATGTGGTTGCATTGACTCGTGATCTTATTCCACGTTACCGTGACCTCGCGAGCTGCGATCACAGCTAACTTAGTAGCGCGCGCGCGCATGACACATAAAGGTCATTCCTGTTTTCATAACCACCAGAATGAGCTGTCTTCGTGAAATGTAGTATTCCGTTATGTCAGTTTATTTGCATTAGGAAAACACACAAATGTTGCACATCGCGCGAATGAATCAATGGATACGGTGAGGTTAGGACCTTGCGGCCTGATCTTGCTGTCTGCATGCTGCCATTAGGCACGCCGCTGCGTTAAACCAAACCGTTTTAAAAACCAACCGAATAATTGCACTTACGAGAAAACAGCGCTGCTGGAGCTCCATTGAGCGCCTTCAGGGGGGTCACCCCGGGCTTGAGAGCCTGTAAAGCCCCAGTGCAGCAGCGTCCCACAGCTCCCAACATCGTTAAAATGGCTGAAGGAGGAATGAGGCAGAGGCTCGGCCGCTGATGGATAGAGCCGCTTGAGTCCGATACTGCGCATGCGTAGCAGACATGGCGACACAGGAACTGAGCGTCTGCGCATGCGTCAGTGTTGAAGGACAATGAACTGAAATAGCAGTAACTGGATTTACAAAAATCAGGTTTAAGTGTTTCAACATTGCACCAAGCTACTGATTAACATATCATTTTTTTATTTGAATTATCACTCAGTAAATTATTTGATCATGCATTAATAAAGCTTTGGAAGACTCAAACGGAAGACTTTCAAACACATTAAAAATGCACGTTATTTCTTATTTACCTATGTAATGCAGACATTATCAAATTTTTTTGTCATCTGAACCACTTTCACCTGATATGTTTACTTAAATGACCCCTGAGAATTTGAAAATAAATATTTAAATAGGCCTAATTAAGTTGGTTTATGGTCACATGACATACAGGTATACATAAATTATATATATATATATATATATATATATATATATATATATATATATATATATATATATATATATATATATATATTTATATATATATATATATATATATATATAAATGTAAATAAGTGTTTTATTTTGACTGTTATTTTAAACTTATTTAATTTGACATTTTTGTGATTTAATTATTTTTAGCTTTTTATTAAACTCATGAACATCCTGCAGTTTACAAAACCCAGTTTAAGAAACCTTGATGTAGGCAAATATAATATTTAATGCACTTTATGTTGATAATTACAACGAATGGAATATATTTTCTTACTCTTTGTATATTTATATCAATATTTAAATCAATGTGATAAAAGAGTTAGATCAAAAGTAATCTAAAAGTAATCCAAAAGTAGTCTGATTATATTACCAAAATTTGAAATAATGGATTACATTGTCATGGAATTTGGAATCAAAAACAGCTTACAATTTGTAATCTACCCATCTCTGATTATACTATGCAAAGGAAAAACTGAATAGTGATCTGGAAGATTTGGGCCAAATGAACTACTTTAGGATACATAGGCCTATAAGACTGCATTTACATAAATACGCCTTATTATCCAGAATGTGTTTGTTTTATATGTAACATATAAAACAAGGGTGGTACAGGTGGCAAGTCTTTAGCTTGTCATCTTTTATAGAGAATAATAGCCTAAATATGAAATGCTTTTTAGCAGATTAGAAATAGCCTAACCATTATTTAGTCGAAATCTCACACTTCCCTGTCAGTGCCGAATACTACAGTAGCTTGTGTTTGCCAGCCTTTGACCTCTAGGTGTTGTTGAAAACATTATTCAGTAATCAAGACTAAACATTTTTGGAAATTCATTGGTCAAAGACATGTATGGGTGAATGTTGTTTATGTCTCTGTTAAAAACCACCTAAATAGTTTGTCTTAGTATGCAAATTAGTAGTAAAATGGTGTGGTTACTGTAGTGAATGCCAGAAGATTTTGATTTGTTCTAACAAAGAAATTAAAACACACAGTCTAATCTCTAGTCTTTTGTTCAGTGTAATGAATAAAACATATTTTAATCTAAACTAATTGAAAGTGTGGTTATCTTATTTTCATATTTAGAGAAAAACAGGGTTACAGAAGTTATGCAAAAATGTCAACAAAAAGCTGTATTAATATCAAAAAGAGAAAATACTTAAAAAAAAACATAAAAAACACTATACGAAGCAACAAATTATTCACATTACGTTTATTTTTCATCAAAAACATTTAGTCGTTAAAATGAATGTTAGTGGAAGCTGAATTAAAGTTTACAGTCTAAACTCATGTAATTATATCCAGCTAAGAGTAATTGGTTGAGTAACATGCTTTATGATACATTTTAAACAGTATGAAATTTTGCAGTATAAAACATTTCTCTAACAGCCAGACAAATGCTGCAGTGAGGAGATAATCTTTCTAGTCTCTACATCATAACTTCCCATCCAATACTTTTTTTCAGTTTTATGAAACTTTTATGTGTATATCTATAATAATTAATTAAACTTAATGTCACAGACCGATATCTAAAGGTGACAACAAAACAACTCCAGCTTCACCATCATCATCAGGAAAGTAATGCAATCACCAGTTTCACTGTGTGAACAGGTGTACATTTAGATATGGATACAAAACATCTACTGATATACATTAACAGACAAACACTGAAAGTTATTCACTTATTTTAAAAAAGTTAAAAAAAAATTAATCTTGAAATTTCAAAGAAAACCTGCTAAAGGCAAAAAAAAAAAAACAACTCTTATCTAAACGGCAGCTGTTCTTTTTAAGTTGGGCTGATCCCCTACCAGGTTAATTCAATAATAACTACCAAACCAAACCATTTTAAAAATCTATGCTACAGATTCTGTACATTTTTTTTTCTAACCAAATACTGTGTTTAGCTGTGTTAAGTGTTAAAACTGTTCCCATCAAAATAATCAAATTTCTTCCGGTACTACTGACTACCAGTAGTATGCTAATTGTTACTTTTTTCGCCTTTTTTAATGATCGACAGAAGACTGATCATAACAATGTTACATGTCAAGTATTTGCTCTGGAAGTCTCTTAGTGGAGAATAAATAACTGGATTCAAATATGAATCTGTGACAAAAATGTTTATTTTAGATCCTACAAAATCTAAAATCTCTTATTTTAGCTCCTTTAGCAACTCCTTTGACAGCACCACCAACCGCTCCACCAACAACTCCACCAACAAATCCAAACATTAATGCAGCTTTGAATACATCAACATGTCCCATAGTAATTAAAACCAAAGGCAAAAAAAACAATTGCAACAACAATTCCACCAACAACTCCACCTGCAATCCCACCAACAGCTCCACCAACAACTCCACCAGCAATCCCACCAACAGCTTCAGCAGCAGTACCACCAGCAGCTCCACCAATAACTCCACCAACAATCCCACCAACAACTCCACCAACAGCTCCACCAACAACTCCACCAGCAATCCCATCAACAGCTTCAGCAGCAGTCCCACCAGCAGCTCCACCAATAAGTCCACCAACAATCCCACCAACAGCTCCACCAACAACTCTACCAGCATTCCCATTAACAACTTCACCAGCAATCCAACCAATAGCTCCACCAAAAGCTCCACCAGCAATCCCACCAAAAGTTCCACCAAAAATGCCAGCAGCAACCCCAACAACAGCTCCACCAACAATTCCACCAACAACTCCACCACCAGCATGCCCATCATCAACTCCACCAGCAATCCCACTAACACCACCACCAACAACTCCCTCAGCAATCCCACCAACACCACCACCAACAGCTGCTCCAATAATTCCATCAACAGAGTCACTTCTACTTTCATTAAAGGCTACACCAATAGCAGGAGCTCCGCAAACATCTCCAAGACCAACTCCAGTAGCTACACTAACTACAACGACTGACAAGTCGATATTAGGGCTATCCCCTGATAAAGAAGAATATCCAGAGTTACTTTGTATGCATATTTTTCTCTTCCACCTTTGTGTCAGCTGTTCTTCCCCTTGTTGAGAATCTTCAAACATCTCATTAGTGTAGTATCTGCCATTCTGCTCTATCATTCTGTCAATCATCAGCAGGAGATGATTGACCTGCTTTCTATCTTCACTGTTTTTATTGTTGAGGACATGATACCTGTCTCCACACTGCTGTACGAGATGTCTTAATGCACAGTTCCCCTCAATAAGTTCCTCAATGGACCCTCCTTCTAACTGATCCCCATGAGTGAAGACAATGATGGAGTACTTTAACACATCCTCTCCAAACAGTATTTGCACCATCTGAGGAATCTGCTCCTCACGCTCAGTAAACCTCATGTTAGCAGGAAATGCAATGAGAAAAGCATGAGGCCCAGGTCTGGATAAATAAATGCTTTGTGCTGTCTCTCTAACTAACTGCTCAGGGTTCTTCTTTGTGTCAAAGAAATCAGGTGTATCAACTACAGACACTATCCTGCCTGAAACCGTGGTGCATTTCTTTAAACATTTATTGGTTACTGCAGATTTGAACACCTTCTGTCCCAGAATGGTGTTACCTGCTGCACTCTTTCCTGCACCAGTTGCACCCAGGAGCACCATCCTTGTGGATTCGTTAGCATTTTTGGACATTAATTTGCATCTCTGCGGCGGAGGCTGCTCCAGTTTCCCTGCTCCTTTTTCTGTTAAAAAAAATATGTGAAGTGTTAGTAAGAGTTTGTAACCAATGTGACAATCTTCAGAACATTACCAAAAAGACTCACCTGTTTTCTTAAGACATGTCTTGAGAATTTTTGCAAGCAGCAGCGTAACTTGTCCACTGTGTCCTTTTTTCTTGTTGTTGAACACATGGTATCTCTGGTCATATTTCTGAAGGAGTTTCTTCAGATGGTTGTTTTCATTTATAACTCTTTTATTGTCAAGTTTTCATCCTCCAGTTTATCTCCTCCGGTGAAGAGAATCCAGGTTTTCTGGTGACGCCCCTTCCCAAGAGCTTTTCAATCTTCTCCACAGTTTTTCTGTCTTCTTCGGTGAACCTGTCAGCTTTGATGACCAGGAGAAACACACAGGGACCTGATTCACATTTCTGAAAGACGCTCTGGTATTTCTGCTGAATCTCATTCTCCTTTAGCTTCATGTCAGAGAATCCTGGTGTGTCATGAATGGTGATCTGTAGACCGGAGACGGTTCCAGATTCTTCCACCACATCTTCTGTGAAGGATTCAGATGTATTCTTTGACTTGAAAGCTTTTCGCCCTAGTATTGTGTTTCCTGTTTCACTTTTCCCATTTCCTAATTTTCCCAGTAGGACCAAGTTCAAACCATTCATCAATTCTTCCATTTTCAAGATGTGGTCGAAGCTAAAAGTGTTGTACAAGAAGAATAAGCACACATTAAAAAACTCACTGATTTGAAAAAAGTTTTAGACCTTAATACTCCTTTAAGTGCTACAAAGGCTCTAGACATGGGAGGAAACATTACATTTCAACGCATTTCATTCCTCTGTGTTTTAGCTAATTTTGTGTCTTTTTAGTTTTTGACCAGTAATCTTATTGCATTAAAAGCACTTTAACTTTGCCAGGTAGGCCTATTTTAATTATCATTTGCACAGCTTACACAGCTGGCCATTACAGTTTTTCTCAGTCACTTTGGTGCATTTTTCAAAACAGAAATGAAATTCTCAAAACTACTTGTACAACCTCCACATCATCTAGCCATTTATACACATCATAAAACCAGTTTCTCATTCTTTTGAACAAGTTGCGATTGCTTTTGTACATTCATGCAATTGATTATGCACATTTATCTGCAGTTTCCTACATTATCAGTTGCTCATGTCATGTTGCTCAAAACGTATTGCATAGTTTTCTGTGCAACAGTCTTACCCTTCAAAACATCTAGTCTTTAGTTCATCGTATAAGTCATTAAATGCAAAATGGTTAATCTAGTTGTCATAAACTGCCAAGCACACTTTTTATATTTATTTTTACACATTATTATAAGACTTTTTGTACATTTGGCATGAATTGTCCAAGTGAATCTTGACTTATGAAGAGAATGTAGATGATAAACCTATGATAAACCCTTTCTCTGAAATAGCTCAAAGGTTCATCTCATGAATCTTCAGTTGAAAAGCTTATACTGTATAGACAGAGGACAACACAAGAGTTACACATTCTGAAAATGGACTTATTTTCATATTTGTGTCCATATTTGTTTTTCCTTTTCTATATCACAATGACATTGTAAAGGTTTTTTTTTTTTTGGTCAGACTTTGTAAAAGTGTAACTGGGAATTCTATCCAGTCTCTTTCAGTCAATATCCCACATACAGTAATGTGTAAATGTGTACGTTTGAAATGGATATGGCATACATAAGCATATGGCATATTGTTCAATACAGAGGTTTACATCAGATCATCCCTCCTGAGTAAACTGTTATATTGACAACATGACTAAGCAATTTGACTGTCTTATCCGTACACTATGACACAAGGACTTGTCATTCTAATGGCAGTGATATGTTCATTGACAAAGATATTTATTTTTGAGAGATGAACGAAGGATTTGTGGAAGATTTTTATTAGTAAGATTTTAATCAATCCAGAATAATCAATGTGAATCTAGCCATTTTTGTTGCTAGTTGTTTTTCCATTATAATCCTATAGGAAATGGATAGAAAGGAATATGCTTACATGCAGGAATGTACAGGGCTAATGAATAACATATGGTTAGACATACATTAAGGACCTCCCCTCCCTAGGGACTTAAGTAAAGTGTAATCTAAAGGAAAAGTTTTACTATTTGGATACGCCCTGTATAGGGTATATAATGAGATGCAACCGAGCATATCGTCAGAACTTCTTGCAACAAGCTCTCGACTTTGTTTTGCTTAAAATAAAGTCTTTTCTTCTGAGAGAAAAATCCCTGACTGAGTTTGATCCTTGGGAGAACCGGCAAAATACACCACAGATTTGGCACCCCAGATGGGACTGGAAAGGAGCAGAGTGGACGACTGCTTTTGAGCTGACTGATGAGCAACACACACACAGTGGTGGCCACCATAGAATAAGGTAAGCATTTTTTGCTTATATAATTAGTGTGTGTTGTTGACTGGTCAGCTCTGAGTGGTAAGGACACTTAAAATCTGCTCTTCCAAATTTAGAAAAATAATATGATATCTAAATTGAAAAAGGGGTTTTACTCCAGAAGAAATAACTGCATGCACATATTTGGGTTATTAATGGGAAGGCCTTGAAAGGCAACCTCGATTTAAGACAAATATGGTGTAGGCAGAAAGACATGGCATGCTGTGGTCTGTGTTTATTGGATAGCTGTGCCAGGTAGGACAGTGATAAACGGATAAGCAGATTAGTTAAGGAATCGCGAGGAAAAGTCCCATGGATACCGCTTTGAGAATGTATAAGTGAAATTCTCGAAGGACTGAATAGATGGGCCCTTAAGGACGCTCTAGGTAGAGCGAGCTCTAGGAAGAGCTGTGTTTTGTTGTGTGGATGTCTCTGTGTCCGGACAAATGAATGGGTGAACAAATAAATTCTGTGTTGGGTGGGTAAAAGTTGCGCACCATTCTTGGACCGTCACTTCAGGGTGGCTGGGTGGAGTTGGACGCAGCTAGTATCCACTTGAGAGGGATGAATGTATTATGAGCCTTGATAATAAAAGGACAATTAATGTGTGATTATCCCTTAGATAAAGGGAAAAAGTATGCAAGAATAAGCACTCTGGCTCAATAAAGAGTGTAGCAAGTGTGAATGGGTTTAGGAAAATAGCATCAATAAAGTTTGAACCAAGATCTATAATAGATTTTTGCATTTTGGATGTCTGTGTGAAAGGGGAGAAAATTTTCTGAGCCCAGTGCAGTGGGAGTGAGAACAAAGGAGGACTTTTCCACAGTAAAGTTGTATTACATGGGTGGAGCAAGAGGTGCTCTCCCCTCCTGGACCATCACTTGAGAGTGATCAGGTTACAGAGACTGGTGTTGAGAAAGGATAAGTGCAGGAGCCCTAAAACAATGAAGTTAACTGAAGGAAGGTTGTTTTAGAGAAAAATAAATACAAATGTTCCAAGAAATGGACTAATATAGAGATGGCAGATATGGTGGAATATAGATATAATAATAAATTAATTAAAATAAGATATGCATTTATTATTTAATAACTTGTCTGAATAGATTAATTTAAAAGATGCACGTGCTTAAAACTTTTTTTTAATACGTGAAAACATCTAGAATTTGTATCTTGTTATCCCTGGTACACAGTATGAAAGTTAATCCATTACAGAGTTTCAGAGATTGAGCTTGTGTAAATGTAAAAAATAAAATAAATAACTTGTGCAATGTGGAATGAAAGCAAGATTGGGTGACCAAGTTAATAGACATTTTGATTCAAAAGCTATAGGCATTTTACAATAGGAAGGAAACTAGTTGCTTAAAGAATTACATTTAATTATTTTATTTACAATAATAGGCATTATTTTATGTTGGTTAGGAAACATTAATTCACCAATACCAGATTATTCTGAATCATTTATGGAAATATAGAAGAAAAATGATGATTGAAGTCTTTATTTTACCATATGCATGTCTGACTGTTATAAAAGGAAGGTTTATTTTATTTTATTGCAGTATATTTAGATAATAAAGGTAGCTGATTTCTGCATTTTGCAAAGAAGAAAAATGCTTGCTATTTTCCTGCAATGAAGAACTTGCTTTACTAACAAAGAATAAGAGAACTGCTGTTTTCAACCAGATGATTTTGTTTTTATTAAGGGACCACTGAAAGAAGAGGTTGAAAAGTGAAAATTAGAAAAAGAGCTGATTGCTCAGAAACAATTTGGTCAGAAGTTACATAGGTGCATTTGATTAATGCAGTCTCTGAGTGTTAAACTTTCAGATGATTTCTGGAACAGTGCCTTGACAAAGGAAAGCAATGAAATGGAGTCTGTCGAGGAATGGCAAAGCAGCAAACACAGCTGCAGAGAGAAGAAGAGGGAGGGGCTGACGGATGTTCCCCTCCCCTCTTGAAAGAGAAGAACACACTTCAGCAAGGAGAAGACTGAATCCAAGCAGGAAAAGGTGAATCTTTCACTTGAGACTTTTCCTGAGGTTGAAAAGAACATTATGAACTGCAAAACTCTGGCAGAAAGCAACCAGAAGCCAGACTGAGAAGAAGCAGAAAAACAACGGAGACCGTACACCACAACATCAGGTCTTTGAGTGCCATCACAGACTGATGACCCAGTACAACAGCCCAGGCCTGATGATGTCATCAGAAGGACTTCCATCCCTTCAGTGCACAGGTCCTGCAGATTCAATGAACACATAGAGACTGCTTCAAATGTTAATTACTTTATTAATTATTTTATTTACTATGTTTTAATCTTGATTATTCACTGGTCTCACAGCACTTCCTTAAATTCTGTGTTTTAACTAACTCTCTCAATCTGCTTTTCAATAGGTACCAGTCCAGCCTCATGTCTTAAAGAAAAAATAATTTTGACAGACAGAAGTGAGTACTTGACTCACCAATCAGATAAACATGGAGCTGGATTGGGCATAGTAAGACAGTTTCATAAAACAACTAGGGGAAAAGCACAACTGAATACTTGACAACAATGCTGAGCAGTTTGGGAAAGAAGAGAATAAATAAATGAATAAAAAAGGGTATCTTGATGAACAATAGAAAAAATATATATGTTTGAAAAAATAGAAATATTGGTCACTCCATTTTGTTTTAAGGTAATTTTCTAAGGTAAAACTGAATAAAATAATAATGAATAAAAGATTATTCCAAAGATCCAAAACCATGTAATCACATATACTGTCATCACTGGGGATAACAAAATGGAAATGTAGATGGCCATGGATCCAAGATTTACAGAGATCTCCAATCCTCTTCTCAGAGTCGCTCATGAGCAATAACAAAAAAGTATTTGACTAAACTTTAAATTAGACAAACACATGACATTTGAGAAATGATAATTGGCTCTCTCAAATGCCCAATGCCTAGGCCTAATATTCTAAACAAATTAATCTATGAGATTTTGAAAAAGGAAGGAAAGAAAGAAAACAAGAGTTTTTGGCAATTAAAAAAAAAAAAAAAAAGGGGGGGAGTGAAAGTGTGTGAAAAAGTATGAATGAGTGAAAAAGTATGAATGATGGTGTTGTATGGCATGAAAGAGAGTGTCTGACGAGACACTGAGGCAATATAGGCAATTCAATCAATTTGCCCAAACAGCTGTATACAAATATGAATGTGGGCCCACAGGGCAAATTTATGCCCAGACAAATAATGACCATGGATGAATTTGGTTAAGTTTCCTGGTCAGTACCTAGGTCCTTTTTGTGGCAGAAAGAAAAACAGTGCCACACATGCGCAGCGTATAACATGGGAAGGCAGAGCAAAGCACGCTTGCTCTGTCCACCCCACATCTAACTTCCTTTTCAGCATATCATGATGGAGCTGATTGTGTCAAAAGGATAAAATATTATCTTTCTGACTGTTAAAATAAATGCAGTGGGTTGAGTGTTTTCCAGGTCAAAAGGCCTATGCTACTGAGCAACATAGGCCTAGATAAATTATCCAGTGATATAGTGGAACTCAGTTTACAAAATAAAAAGATAACTAAATAAGCAAATTGTTGAGAATAAAATTGAAAGGAATTAAAAAATAGTAAAGACAGCACTGGAATTGTGAAAACTCAAAAAGGGGCCAAGACAGCCCTCAACCCACATTACATTTCCACAGGTCACACCAAGAAGGACGACTGGCAAGATGAACAAATTAGCATGCTTGATAACACTAACAAAAAACTCTTAAGTTTCCATTTACAGGTGACAGCAGTTCCAGTAAGGCCAAGGAATGCTTCGCCCCATCAAAGAGAACCAGTGAGGGTGCAGTAATGATCTCAAGAGAGCCTTGCATTAATCAGCAAAACAGTTACAGAGTGACACCTGAGTTCGCATCTCTAACCTTAAAATACGCCAACCAGCTTCAACAACTCCACACAGCATGAAGTGAGGGATGAAGGGCGTGCTAGTAACGACCCACCCTTGCCAACGAAGGAAAGACCATTGCAACGACTCGCAAAGAGTCTCCCTGGTGAAGATGGAATGAGAAAATGATGGGACTGCTACTGAGATCAAAATACTTGTGAGCAGATATGAGCCAACAAATAGAAAAGAAAAAGTGGAAAGAGAATTTTAGGTAATGGTAGATGAAGAATTTGAAGGTTATGAGAAGGGAAATATGGATGTAGGAAGATTTGAAGGGAAAATAGAGCAATTTGATGCAACAAATAGAATGAAAGGAGCAAAATAGAAAAGCTCAAGATTTGTGAATTGAAGAAGGAAAAGTATGTGTTATGTTTGGGGAAAATGCTGTATTTATAGAAGGGAGCATTTAATGAAGAACTGATCAAATTGAAAAGGCTAAGAATGATAGATAAAGAAAATGTTGGAAAAGATAATAAAATGTAAGACTGGTTTGATTTACAGTTAGGAGCATGTGGAGCATAGTTTATAATTAAATAGGGAAAGTTTTTAGGAATGGCATTAATGACAGGATATTTACTATTTTACTGTATACTTCCTATATTGAGGTCACTAGTCAAAGCCACAGTTAAGCAAATTAAATTCAAAGATGTCAAGATAATGGGAAATTGATACATAAGGTATCTAAGCTGAAGATCAACTCTTATAATCTTGTGATATTCAATGTGTGATGGGATTTGTATTTGTATCTGTATGTAATGTTATGCCTTTTATACAAAACTGTGATAACCAGGTAAATGCTGAACCATTTGCACATTCATGCTTTTAACAATGTTTACTATTAAAGAAGGGTTAGGGAGACTGGATCTTTTACTCACTCCATGTCAAATTAGGAGAGAGATGTTTGGTCCAGTAATCCCTCAGAGTGGAATTTCATAATCTAGTCACTGGGGATAATACAATGTGACTTATTTAGTCACTAGGTAGTGTAAATAATATGACTGGATTATGGAGTAGCACTCTGGATAAGAATAATCAAATGTGAGACTTATTAAGTCTCAAAGGGGAGAATATGTGGAAGATTTTTATTAGTAAGATTTTAATCAATCCAGAATAATCAATGTGAATCTAGCCATTTTTGTTGCTAGTTGTTTTTCCATTATAATCCTATAGGAAATGGATAGAAAGGAATATGCTTACATGCAGGAATGTACAGGGCTAATGAATAACATATGGTTAGACATACATTAAGGACCTCCCCTCCCTAGGGACTTAAGTAAAGTGTAATCTAAAGGAAAAGTTTTACTATTTGGATACGCCCTGTATAGGGTATATAATGAGATGCAACCGAGCATATCGTCAGAACTTCTTGCAACAAGCTCTCGACTTTGTTTTGCTTAAAATAAAGTCTTTTCTTCTGAGAGAAAAATCCCTGACTGAGTTTGATCCTTGGGAGAACCGGCAAAATACACCACAGATTTTGAGCAGGAGACTGGCTTTTGCAGGTAATCCATGGTGTTTTGCTATTTGTACGGGTTGTTTTGAGAAATGCACTTTATGTTTTGCAAATTGTGAGTTTGATTCAAGAAATGTACCAAAGCGACTGAGAAAAACTGTAAAATGCACAATCAATGTTTTTGTAAGAATATTAAAAAATCTGATGTGTACCACTTGCATAAACACTGCGTCCGTAGGCAGTATTATTCGTAGGGGGTGCCATCGTTGTTTCACGTCCTGTGTGACCTCGGAACTCGGAGTACATCGATCTAGTTTGAGTTCACGGGTGGGAAGTCACGGGTTTGATTGCCGTTCCAGTGCACTTTCACGGGTTTAAGGTTGGAAAAACACGGGTTTGGGGTTGCCTGGAACGCGGCATCATACTAGGCTGAGGCTACCTTTCCTCCATTTTTCTCCCCAACGTGACGTCATCACCGAGTTGCGTGAAAAAAAAAACGTTAATACCAAAAACTTAAAAAACTGGTCTTTGTGAACACAAGAAGGTTCAGATGTGTTCTGCAAAGTCCTGTTAAGATGAGGTAAGGAAATCTTTATCATCTTTTGAAAATAAAAAGTAAAGTATAAAAAATATTAAAATAAAAAAAGTTAAGTATATCCTTACCAGAGTTTACAAATTGTTAGCTTAAAGGACATGTAACGTGCAGAAGATAAATACCTGTGTGTGTATTTTGTATTGCTTTATCACAGATGCTCAAGTTAGATGCTCATCTGATGTGTTGCTGGTAAGTTATGTGTTAATGTCTGATTTTTAGAGATTTTTCCACATTTTCTTGATATGAATCCCATGCATTATGTGTGTTATATATATATTTTTAATATTATAATATTCTCAAAGATAACACATAATACATTTTAATTTAATCTTTGAGTTTTTCATTTACCTGTGTAAGCACAGTGCAGTGTTAATGTTCAAACTGTATTTACAGTGTTAAAGTGGCTCACAACAACAAATATCCTTATTAGGAATAAAACTGCCTCATTGTTGAACTGCAGAACTGTAGCTGAATAGTTTGGCCTACTACAACGCTGAAATTTAATGTTGGTCATTATGGTGGTACTTAGAGAGCCAAATATTTTCTGAAGTGGTATACGGTATTAAAAGTTTGAGAACCACATTTGACTCCCAAACTCTGGAATAGCCTTCCTGATAATGTTCAGGGTTCAGACACACTCTCTCCGTTTAAATCTAGATTAAAAACGCATCTCTTTCGCCAAGCATTTGAATAATGTATCTCTTAACATTATTAAATTATAAAGTATTACAGTTTTTCTCAGTCACTTTGGTGCATTTCTCATATCAGACATGAATTCTCAAAACTACTTGTACAACCTCCACACCATCTAGTCATTTACACACATCATAAAACCAGTTTCTCATTCTTTTGAACAAGTTGTAATAGCTTTTGTACATTAATGCAATTGATTATGCACATTTATCTGCAGTTTCCTACATTATCAGTTGCTAACGTCTTGTCGCTCAAAATGTATTATATAGTTTTCTGTGCAATAGTCTTACCACTCAAAACATCTAGTGTTTAGTTCATTGTATAAGTCATTAAATGCAAAGGGTTAATCTAGTTGTCATAAACTGCCAAGCACACTTTATATTTTTATTTTTACAAGTTATTATTAGACTTTTTTAATTTGGCATGAATTGTGCAAGTGAATCTTTACTAATGAAGAGAATGTAGATGATAAACCAATGATAAACCATTTCTCTGAAATAGCTCAAAGGTTCATCTCATGAATCTTCAGTTGGAAAGCTTAAACTCCAAAAGAGGACAACACAAGAAAAAAAATTGACTTATTTTCATCTTTGTGCCGATATTTATTTTTCCTTTTCTATATCACAATGGTATTGTAAAGGTTTTTTATTTTACAGTTTTTCTCACTTGCTTTGGCACATTTTTCGAAACCGTCTTAACATTCTCTAAACTGTGAGAGCAAATGTCACAACTGTTTGCAGGGACTTCAAAACTTTATAGCATGTCTGCAAAATGTAGTTACTCACCCAAAACATTTAATTCATGCTTCAAAACCTAGTTATTGTGTCAATAATTTGGCCAAGGCCACCAAAATCTAAAGTATTTTTGTCATTTTGTGACCCACACTGGTCAAAATGTTTAGTTGTTTTTTCACCACCACAGTCAACCATGAAAATTAAGGAGTTAAAAAAAAATCTCATATTTGTTGAGAAAATTCAATAGCATGTAGAAAAGAAAAAAAAAGAAGTCTATGAACATTTGTATTTTTACAGTGTTTATTTTTGTACTTCATGTGTATATACACAATACAAGTGTATTTACTGTACATGGAAAGTAACTGACAAGAGTAACAAGATTTCACTTTACATTTCATATTTGTGTATTACCACAAATACACAAACAACAAATAACATTCATGGAAAAAAAAAAAAACTCTTGACTCTCCTATTTCCACCTCTTCCTCGATTATTTCTTCCTCTACCACCACCGCGTATTCTTACACGCCTTCCAATCGCTCTTCCACGAGCATGTTGCTGCAGTTCAGGGTTGTGAACGTCCTCCATTCTCATAGCATACATTAGAGAGCATTATAAACAGACTGAAAATAGTGCATCCAGAAAATATTCACAGCACTTTACTTTTTCCACATTTTGTTATGTCACAGTCTTATTCCAAAATTGATTAAATTCATTATTTTCGTTAACATTCTACAAAAAAATACCCCAAGATGACAATGTAAAAGAAAATAAGTTTATTTGAAATCTTTGGAAATGTATAAATATACCCCTATATAAAAAATAGTTTGGACACAACTTCTCATTCAAAGAGTTTTCTTTATTTTCATGACTATGAAAATTGTAGATTCACACTGAAGGCATCAAAACTATGAATGAACACATGTGGAATTATATACATAACAAAAAAAGTGTGAAACAACTGAAAATATGTCATATTCTAGGTTCTTCAAAGTAGCCACCTTTTGCTTTGATTACTGCTTTGCACACTCTTGGCTTTCTCTTGATGAGCTTCAAGAGGTAGTCACCTGAAATGGTCTTCCAACAGTCTTGAAGGAGTTCCCCGAGAGATGCTTAGCACTTGTTGGTCCTTTTGCCTTCTGTCTGCGGTCCAGCTCACCCCTAAACCATCTCGATTGGGTTCAGGTCCAGTGACTGTGGAGGCCAGGTCATCTGGCGCAGCACCCCATCACTCTCCTTCTTGCTCAAATAGCCCTTGATGCCTTCAGTGTGACTCTACAATTTTCATAGTCATGAAAATAAAGAAAACTCTTTGAATGAGAAGCTGTGTCCAAACTTTTGGTCTGTACTGTATGTATTCACAGCCTTTGCTCAATACTTTGTTGGAGCACCTTTGGCACTAATAACAGCCTCAAGTCTTTTTGAATATGATGCTACAGTTTCACCCGTTTTTCTTTGCAGTTCCATCAAGTCGGCTGGGGATCGTCAGTGCACAGTTATTTTCAGATCTCTCCATAGTGTTCAAGTCTGAGCTCTTGGCTGGGCCACTCAAGCACATTCACAGTGTTGTCTCATAGCCACACCTATGTTATCTTGGCTGTGTGCTTAGGGTTGTTGTCCTATTGGAAGGTAAACCTTCTGCCCAACATTTTGTGTATTTGGTGTAATGATATGCGTTTATGCGGTTTAAGGTTTTTCCACATACTGTACATTGTTTCTCCTCTATGCCCTGCCTTTCTGAAACGCGTTGTTTTTTTTACAAAGCTCATCGGTCTGAAAAGCGAGGTGTGCTGTGATTGGCCAGCTATCTAGCACATTGCGATTGGGCGAACGCCTGAAGCTTTTGATGGAAATGTTAGGGCCCTTAACAAACTGTGATGCCTTGTCTGGCCGGAGCGATGAGACAAAAACATAAAACCCATTATAGATGTGATATTAACATGATTTAGTCGTGTTTCCTTTTGGAAGGCAAAAACAAAGTTTCACTTTCTCAACGTAACAGGGTCACACACACACACAGCCCTTGAGTGAACCATAGCCAGCTTGAGAATAGTGTGGCCGGCGGATTCTACGATGGAACGTTCCTTGGTCTTGCAGCATTCACATGTGACGACCCCGGACTAGAACGAGCAAGTTTCAGGGGGGCGTGGATGAGTGTTAACTTTTATAAAGAATATATCTTTGGATTTGAGACTTTAGTCTTTGCAACTTCACATATCTTCTTTATTCACAAAGAGCTTGTAACACTCCAAAGAGAAAGGAAAATCTGCAATCACATCATATCACCCCTTTAAGGCTATCTCTATGTTTTGCTGTGATCAGCTTTCCTTCTACTCTGATGAGTCCCTCAGTCCCTGCTGCTGAAGATGGAGTTTGGCCACACCACCCTATAGGCCAGATAAGTGGAGTGTCGCAGTGATGTTTGTCCTTCTGTAGGTTTCTCACATCTCCACATATGATCGCCGTTCAACTAGTGACCATCAGCTTCTTGGTCATCAGTCTAACCAAAGCCCTTCTCCATCGATTACTCAGTTATGCCAGGAGACCATCAGCCCAATGAAGAGACCTGGGGCCTGTACCATGATCGTAGCTGAACAAATTCAGCATTAAAGGATTAGTTTTGAGTCACAAAGCAAGTCATTAAAGCCAGACTTCTATTCATGTTTTTTTTTTTTTTTTTAGCATTAGTGAACTTTAACTTGAAGCAAGATAATCTCAAGTGACTTTGAGTCAGACATCTGACCAATCACCTCACATTTGATTGGTCCAACTTCAGTTTGAGATCTCCAAACCAGAACATAACCTGCCCCGGAGCAGGTTAGCCATAGAGTGTAAGTTACAATGGCAATGAATGCCGCTAAAAGCCAAGCCACTTAAATGGTACCTAAACCCAGGATTGGTGCAAACTAACCTGAAACTTACCTGGCCAGCCAAATCTAGCTTCATGGTACAGACCCCTGGGCTGTGTTTCCCAAAACCAACAGAGCAATGATCAACTTAGGCTTACGATGCAAATTTATTCCACTAAGAGTAACCAAAACTAAATGCTTCTGCAAACCTTTGATGCAACAAAAATCTTTCTGTATCCTTCCCCAGATCTGTGCCTTGATACAATCTTGTCTTGGCAGTCTACAGACAATTCCTTGGATGTTATGGCTTGTTTGTTTCAACCTACACAACTAACAGAACTCTTTATTTTCTTTCACTCTTAACCGCTCATCGCTCTACCTTGGAGATCCTGGACATCATTAAATCAAACATTCTTTCATTCAACCCCATCACAATCTCACAACCCTGTTATGATCAATTTAGTAACGGGGTTGAGTGTGATGGGGTTGTGATTTTTTGCTCTAAATGGCCTCTGCTCTAAATGTAGTGAATGACAGGAGAGCACATGGCATGCATGATATTAAGAAATCATGTATATTGTTGAAATAACACAAGTAATATAATTCTGTCTTTATTTGATGTGACGGGGTTGAGTCATTAAGCTTGACAACAACATTAATAAGTTATAGTTATATAACTTAAGCTATAAAAGAAGGTGGGAACTTGCCTATGTGTGCTCACAATGTCGATCAGAAGACTTATATGATGTCACTTCCTGTTAATGATGTCACATAAGGATTAGTTAATAATTTTTATGGGGGGATATTGATTTGTGTAACACGGTTAAGGGGTTACTGAAGTACTGAAATAATATGATTTTAATGAATAATCATGAAATTACTTAGTATAATAGTGATATATTCATAAAACTTCTATTGTTATCCACAATACTGTTTTATTAAGGGCAATAAATAAAGACTCTAGTATCAGTGCAAATGACTTTATTTCTCAAAATTGGAAAACCAGTTGACCTCCTCTGACCCGTACCAGTTTTTAGGAGTTAAATGGCCTTTCCATTGACACCATTCCTAAAATTAGCCTTTGTTACTCCTTTAGAGTATCACAGAAGCACTGAATAATGAGAACATAGCATTAATTTGAGGTAGCGCCCTCTAGTGTCATCCCTGGTCCATGAAATGTTTCCCAATACATCCTCATAAAGGGACATACATAATACATGGACAACCACTAAATTCTTACCATTTCACCTTACCTCAAATAACATTCTGAGCAAAAAATATCAGGAAAAAAATAAACATGCATGATTTTGAATTTGATAATACAAAAGGCAATCGAGAGTAAACTGGTTATTTTGCACATAAGGAGCTCTGCCCCCTCCCAAAATGGCACATTTTGCACAGAATACATAACCAAAAAATTAAAACATACTCCATCTCGTAACTGAATCGGCTGCAGAACCGGCTCATTTCCCTGACGCTTATAAAAAAAAGTTCACTTTTACAACAAAATAATATTCAACACTCTAACAAAGATAAAGCAAGACCATAAAAAAATATACATAAAATGAAAAAATAGAATCATCTGAAACCTGAAAAGACAAAAATACGTACTGTGCAACATTTACTAATTATCTGAGCAGGAAATATCTGGTCAAATATATGTAACACCTTTTAAGCACCCTCAGTAAAGCAGCAATACCTCTGGATTGCATTTGCACTTAAGACATACATAACGATACACTTCGTAATGTGTACTGTATGTTACTGTCAGGCAGCGTGGCTTTACATTGCTCAAATAAACCAAAACAATAACGAGACTACGGCTAGACGTTATATAAATAAACAATAGAAAAATAAAGCAATTAGTCCTGTGCTTTACAGGAACTCGAGTGGTTTTTAAAAATGTTAAAAGAATCAATGTTTTGTTAAGAATAAGCATAAATATAAAAACAAGCACAATGTCTGATGCTTAAAACACAAAATACTCACATTACATAGAGTGAAAGACCTGTAAATAAATTAGAAATGTTTGGATGTTTTTGGTTTGTATATATAAGGTTAGTCTGTGCTACAAAGTTGGTATCACTGAGTCTGCGGTGCATATACATGTGTGTTTGCTCAAGAACCCATCCGTTCGCCAGAGAAGTTGTGTGTATGAAGGGTTATGATGCACTATGTTGTGCATGTGTATAACTGGAGCACCTGTGCGGTGGGTAGGCATCAGTTATTGGTGCGTAGTGCTTGAGATTGTGCTCGGCGACGGGCTAATCTAGAGTTAGATGGAGGGGAGAGCCTCATAGAGCAGACCACTGCACCGAAGTCCTCCTGCTCTTCCTCTTTCTGAGACAGCTGCCGATTGAACGCGATGGCATCAGCTGCGAACTGCGTCAGGTCTTTAGTGCTGCAGTTTCTGTACGTTCAACCAGAGATGGTTAGAAACATTACAGAAACTGGAAAATATACTTAATCTACTGCATCAAAAAGCAAATACCTTTGCAGAACACGAGGAGTAGAAAGAACTCTTTCAGGAGCATTCTGAAAATTTAAATGAGTAAATAAAATGTTAATACAAGTATATTCATTTATATAATGATGTATATGATATACATTTAGTTTAATATTCCATTTGATTTGTACAATGTATACTACCAACCAAACCTTTGGGGTTGGTAAGATTCGAAGGAAGTTTCTTATGCATTTTTTTATGACTAAATACAATAAAATGCAATTTATTCCTGCAAAATTGAATTTTCTAAATAATATACTAATTAGCTGCTTAAGAAACAATTATTATCATCATCAATAAAACAGTTGTGCTGCTTTGTATTTCTCAGAATTCTTTAATAAATAAAGAATGAATGGCTAACAATTTAATGCATTTTTGTTGAATAAAAGTATTACTTTCTTAATAAATAATAATATTAATAATTACTACCCCAAACTTTTAAATTAATTTCCTTTTCTAAAGTAGAGATCTTTTACACAACCTCTATTCTGTGTCAAATTACTGCCTCTTTGTCTAACTGCTCTTATTCAAAGAATTAAAATGCAATTAAACAAGTAACAACTAAACAGATGGATTCATCAAGTCTTCAAGAAAAACAGAGCTAGCGTCTCACCCCTTGCACCCAGGGATGCTTCAGGACCTGGGCTGCACTCAGCCGTAGTGTGGCATCTCGCACCAGCAGCCGCGAGATCAGATCTTTGGCATCGGCTGAGATCTGAGCCCACACTCCATCCCCAAACTCATATTTCCCCTCTTGAATCCTCTCAAATAGGTTGTTCTGAACAAGAGTGGACAACACTTTTAAGTTGTCTACCTGGATGACGTGATCTCCTACATTTTTTAATTAGCGTGTGCCTTACCTGGCAGGCACGACATGTCTCTCCTCGTTCCCAGCCACAGTTGGTGCCGCAGTGGCCAGTGAAGGGAGGACTCCCGCTGAGCAGGATGTAGAGAATCACTCCAAGGCTCCAGAGGTCACAGCGTTTATCATAGAACGAAGCCTCATCTGTAAAGACCTCCACCACCTCGGGAGCCATGTACTCTGCTGAGCCACACTAGAGGACAAAACACATCCCTCAAAACATGTCGCTCTACACGTTTACAGTTCAAGGTTGCTGAAAACACAAATATGAGGATGTTGTTACTGGTGTGGTGAGCTCAGGGGTAGTTATTGGGGTGCAGGCACTGTTCAGCTTCACTCCACTCCCAAGATCAAAATCACAGATCTTAACAGGAGAAACCTGAATAAAAGCAAAATACTCATTACAATTAAGACTGGCATGATCTTAAACATTCAAACACTACTGTTCAAAAGGTTGGGTTCACATACAAAGTTATACTTTTATTCAGCAAGGATGCATTAAAAAGATGCGTGTATATACAATATTACAAAAGATTTCTATTAAATCAAATAAAATGTTACTTTGAACTTTGAAAAACCTAAGAGACCTAGATGGTGAACCGTTTGCTTTCATTATTTTACAAAAGCATGTTTTGTTGTTATTGTTAGTGCACACAAAATTCAAAATATGTATTACTCTATATGAGGATGTAATGACAGAGTATTTTAAGTTGAATGCAAATGATCGCACCAGTGCCTCCAAGTTAACCGTCATGGAATGAGTGCATTGCTTTAATACGTTTCATTTTTTAGGTTAACGTTAGAGCAACCGGTCATGTAATGTTGCTACTACTACTATAGTAGCTTTTATTAGTAATGTACAGGTGCTGGTCATATAATTAGAATATCATCAAAAAGTTTATTTCACTAATTCCATTCAAAAAGTGAAAGTGTTTATTTCTTTTAATTTTGATGATTATAACTGACAACTAGGGAAAATCCCAAATTCAGTATCTCAGAAAATTAGAATATTACTTAAGACCAATACAAAGAAAGGATTTGTAGAAATCTTGATCAAATGAAAAGTATGAGCATGTACAGCACTCAATACTTAGTTGGGGCTCCTTTTGCCTGAATTACTGCAGCAGTGTGGCGTGGCATGGAGTCGATCAGTCTGTGGCACTGCTCAGGTTTTATGAGAGCCCAGGTTGCTCTGATAGTGGCCTTCAGCTCTTCTGCATTCTTGGGTCTGGCATATCTCACCTTCCTCTTCACAGTACCACATCGATTTTCTATGGAGTTAAGGTCTCCAATATTGAACCTTTTCACAATATTCTAATTTTCTGAGATACTGAATTTGGGATTTTCCTTAGTTGTCAGTTATAAACATCAAAATTAAAAGAAATAAACATATGACATATCAGTCTGTGTGTAATGAATGTATATAATATACAAGTTTCACTTTTTGAATGGAATTAGTGAAATAAATCAACTTTTTGATTATATCTGATATGATATATGACCAGCACCTGTATACTAATGTTTGATGTAAAATAATGCATATTTTGTTTTTACTGACTAGTCTTTCTGGATTCTCCCAACCCAAATCCTTCTGTAACCAGACAAACTACACAGAATGTTACACAAGTCAAAATGCATGGGTTACCTTATCAGTATATTCACACAGGATATTTTCAGGCTTTAGGTCCCGGTGAGCGATTCCTGTTGGAAATAGTGAGAGAAGTCTATGTAAACAGTAAACACGCTCGCACTGAGTCATGGTCAGTGAGCCACAGAGTAAATGTACAGTACTCACCTTTGTTGTGCAGAAAGTCCAGTGCATGTGCTATATCCCTGACCACATGACTAGCCTCTCTCTCGTCAAAGTATTTTCGACTCTGTATGTGTGTTAAAATGGAACCTGAGAGGAAAAGAGAAAACTATTCAGAAAATAAATACCTGAGAATGCATCTATATTTCATCTCTTTAAAACTGTACAGTACCTCCACGCAACTTTTCAAAAACCAGATAAAAACAGCAGTCCTCTTCAAAAAACTGAATGAGCTCCAGAATGTTCCTGTATAGAAACACACAATGTATGTTATTTATATAAGCAGTTATTTATCAATAACAGGTAAATATCAAAGTATGATGACCATTGTGGAATAGGATCATACTTATTTCCTTGACACTGGTAAAGCGTCTCCACCTCCCTGAAAACTCTACTGCGACTGTGACCAGCTTTCTTCTCGATTATCTGAGAAATATAACCACACGTTACACTCAAGTCATTTATTATTGTTTGTTTGACAAAGCAAAAAAATGTGCTGTATTAGAAACACTAATTTTCCAACCGATCTCCATTATTTTGGCTTATGGCTTGAATATAATGAAAATAAAGAGGGCTGACTTACTCATAAAGACATCAACTACAACCTGCTGGCAGTTTTTTTTATTTTATTTGGAGCATCAATATATATATATATATATATATATATATATATATATATACACACACACACACACATAAAATAAACATTTTCATATAAACAAAAAGGGATAATTTGCTGAAAAATGAAAAACATGCATGACATATACTTTCTTTTGTGGACCATAAAGAAGGTATTTTGAAGACTGTTGGACTTTAGTTAAAGCTGTTTTAGTTACCAGCATCTTTCACTGTATGAACAAAAAATACTGAGCTGTTTCTCAAATCATCTTCTTTTATGCTCTATAGTTTATGTTAGGCCATTGTAGCATAAACATTTGTGTGTAATACACTTTATGTTGAATCAAATAAAAGACTTGTTTCTAAAGCTATTTTTTGTAATGTCTACTGGATTATCTAATTAATTAGAAACATTTTAATCAACTGACCACACTAGAATATAGCTTGTGATCATACTGCTATTATTTTTTTAAATAAAAAATAAATCTATCTTCCAGTAAAATGTCTAATAAAATTCTTAAATCAAATAACATTTACTTGACAAGCAAAATAGTCATGTTTTCTGTGACATTTATCAAAATTAAGATTTTTTTTTGCCATGCATGCAACATTTAATGCCAAGACTTTAATGAAATTGAGACTTTTCGACCTTTTTATGGCTTTAATTTTGTGGAAGGATGAATTAAGGCTTTTAACAACCTCTTTAATTCCCTGCAGAAACCCTGTTACTCACTTCTCACCTTCACAGCATACTCATTGCCATTCTGTAAACTCACACAGCCCTGGACTTTAGCATAAGCTCCCTGACCCAGCAGCTCGTCCGTCAGCTTGTACAGATCTACAACACACACACACACACACACTTGTGAATTGACTCACACCTTACCCAATCAGGAAACGTTGGGAGGATATGCAATCAAACATTTTGTAAGATCTGATGATGCACGATACAGATTATACAGACTGAAAATGCTGGGTAAAGCATTGAACAAGGAGGTGCACATTATGAGGATTAATAAGAGTTTTAGTAGTCTTCTAGATGGTTCAGTACCACTAAATTTCCCAGTGAAACTGTCCGTGGCACGAGTTCTGCGTTTCTTCTTCCGTCGTGTACCCAGGTCTGTGATGGCGATTGGTTGACTGCTCTCCATTCCTAATCCTAAAGCCAAAAATTCTTCAGTACTCTGTGACAATTTAGTCTTTGAAAGGATTGCATGATTTGAAGGATGTGTTTTTAAAGGTTTCGTCACCTGCGGGGCTGTTGGAGGCGTGCGAGATCAGACCAAGGCTCTCCACCGGTCCAGATGCCAGAGCACCACTGGTTATCTGAGAGAAAGAGAGAAACATTTACCATCAAAACAAGAGAATCAGAACTGCTAGTTGCTTTGGTTCATGCCATAAAGACTTTTTAAACATCGGTTTACGAATGGGAAAAATACTTCCGGAACCAAAGCTGCTGAAAATAAAAATAAAATCTTACTTGCATTATGTCAAGCATCAAGCATAAAACCAAAAAAGCAATAGCAAAGTATGTTTATTTGAGCATTTCCAGTGAAGTGAGCAAGAGCCAGAAGGTCACTGCCATTCACAAACACTAAGGTGAACCTTTATGTGCCCCCATAAAGGTTTAAAGTCTAAATGATCGTTATATTTCCATCACAAAAAAAAGTTGTGGAAGACTAAATAATCCTGATATTTTGAGTTAGCACTTCACTGTCACACATGAACGTTTATTGGAGGAAGAGGAAGTGTACACTTGCAGCGTGCACTTATCAGATGTTTCACTCTGAACAAGCCTTTCATGACTAACGTGTTTCAAAACTTCTCCACATATCTACCACGAAACGCCTGTGCTAGATCTCGTCACCTGAGCGCGAGTTTCCGCATTGAGAAGCGATATTAATGTCATGACGTGTCTCGTCAAGCTCTTATCATCTGTCTGCTGAGGGGAAAATCCAGCACACTGACCAGGATATATTACTGTTTTACATAGAAGTGGATTCAATGACGTGTCGTAACGGAAAATAATATCAATATCCAATCGTAGTATAAGAGATATCGCCATTAGTTAATAAATAATAACGGTTGTTGGGTAATAGGCGGGAATATTGGGTCAGCATAGCAGCTGAAAATATTAACATATTTAAAGCAACAGTAGCTGCAATTTAACACTGACCGAACGAAACAGATCATCCACGTTGTTATTCTAACATATATATTCCAAACCTAAACATTTTTTTCTCTCTCTGTGATGACAAGATGCACAAGTTAATTGAGTCTGAGGGTGTCCGTGTCAGACCCTCTTTAATGCTCCACGAAGACCCTGTTTGGCTCAAATCAATGACAGAATTATTTTTTTTGAGTGAACTGTTCCTTTAAAAAAGAAGAACCTTGACTGAACGTTAAATAAGTTACTAGGAAAAGCAACAAATGTCAGATAACTGTGAAGTGTAGCAATGTCAGCAGAACTGTGATAGTGTTTACCGAAAAGATTGTTTTTGGATAACTTTCGACCCATGTGCATAAACCCAACAATTCACTGGCGCGAATCGAGCGACCAACACAGCCACACGCGTAAACACCAGCAAGCTTAATTTAGTAGAAGCTACTTGAGCTCACGTAAAATAACAATAACGTACATATAATTTATGCATGAAAAAAAAAAAGACTCAAACCTGGAAATTGCGGCCGAATGAGTCTAGCTGTGCCGCAACAGCCTCCGCCATCATCCCGCGCTGAACAGCAGCAGTGACGAGAAAGAGGAGGACAACACACAAACACAACAGCACCACCCCAAACGCGCAGACTGCCCTCGCTACATTTGCGAATCATACTACGGTTACGAATGGGCTCATGAATATTAAGTAGGCTACGTGACTGGACGAACGAGGGAAATTGTCAGATGACGTAAGCATGACCTAATTAATATTCATATTCTAAGACGTTGCTGCTGCCTTGAATCATTCATGTATTTGTGTTTCGTACTGGAGAAATACCGGTCTCACGGACAGACTGGGGCTACTATAAGGAGGAATACGCTCAAATTAAACTAAGACTCCAACCAAGTTGAACGGAGTGAAACTCGATCTTTTAGTGTGAATGCTGACTACAGTGTCCTTAAAAATAAAAAGGAGTCAACGTTACGCAACCGATAGTATGACGTGTAGTGAGTTTGGTTTCGGTGTTATTATGGTATCATTGAGATATCATAATGAATATTTTATTAATATTTAATTTTGGGTCATTATTCTTTTTCGAATTTTGAATTCATGCTTATTTTTGTATTATTTATATATTTAAAAGTAATAGTAATTTTTATTGGGTTGCCATTTTAGTAGCTTTTTTAATTATTATTTTTATTTCCGTTTTAGTTATTTTGAGAAGTGTTGCTTTGGTAACTAACTAAAATAAAACTTGATAATTTACACTAAATTGAAATGAGAAGTTTTGCTTTGGTAACTAGCTAAAATAAAACTTTTTTCTATATTTAATTTTAGTTCAGTTAAAGTATATATATTTTTTTAAATTAAGGATTTTTTTTATGGTTTTCATTTTAGTTTCAGTTTTAGTAATCCTGGAGTTTAATCTGAAATTTTCTGCCATTAAAGTTTTCCATGTGGAATTCGTTTCCCATTTACTGTGTTAATTTAGTAATTAGGTTAGTAAATGGGTTATTTTCTAAGTATGGTATTATTTTAATGTTGCCATCATCCTGAGAAACCTGGAAGTGTAGAGTGAGGGGAAACCTAAGAACCATGTGATTTTTTTTTTCTCATTGAAACAAAAGTTAAATGTATCCAGAAAAGTCATCATAGTTTTAGTGACAATTATTTAAATTAAAATTTGTAACAAAAATGAAAAATCCCCCCAGGCTGACAAAGCAATTTGCTTTATACACTTACATCAAAATGAGTCCAGGGAGTATAGCTTAAAATGTAAAAAGATTATAATAAGTAATCATGATTTACAAAATTATAATAGCCTATTTGAAAAAATATTGTTAGCTGATGTTAACTGGCAAGCTTACTGGCTACAAAAAAAAATAAATAAAAATTGTCATTCTGAAAATATACTTATATTCTTCTTAAATAACATGTACTCCCTATCTACAGGCCTTACTATTCTCATATCATACATATCTGTGATGTTCCACAAAATAACAAGCTTTTAAAAACTTTTTTTCTTGCTAAAAATTAATTGCTCATTCTGAATTCTGTTTTCTTTCAGGTTCATTACCAGTGTAAGTTTCTACATCACTGTTGTCAACGTAGTCCATAGCAACAACAAAAATGTATCTCGACTTTAAAAAAAAAGAGTCTTTCTATACATTTACATTGTTTGTATTTCAAACTTGCATGCAAAAAATACATAGGCAGAAACAGCACATTGTCAGAACAAAATGTCTGAAGTACTATTCATCATCATTCACTAGTTAATAGCTATGGAAAAAAATCTTACTGTACATGCCCTGTTTAAATAAAATAAAGTAAAAATAAAGCTTCTCTGCACTGGCACAGACACAGCAAAGCTAGAACGTGACCTCTGTAACTTAGCAGAAGTTTTGGACATATAATTTCAAGACATTTGCCTCAGGATCACATTTTTTCAGTATCTTTGAAGTCACATGATCAAATGCCCAAAATGAATGCAATACTAAGCAATCAATGCATCATTTCATATCAGTGCTGCAGAATATGAGCTACTGTGCATAATTTAAACATATACTGTCTCAAGAACGTGTTGAATTACTGGACCCACAGTTTTTCAGTCATATATACATTTGTGAGTCTCTGATCTCGCCCGATCTTAGATCAGACCTCAAGTACATTGTCTTTTTGGTCATTTGGATTCCCATCTGTTCCCCACATCTTTCAGTGGCAGATCCTCTCTGTCATTTCTTTCTGCGAAGACAGAGAAGTCCAAGTTATTATGACAAAAACACCACATTTGCACTGTGCTGTCAGCATAGTTTTTCATAAAACCTACAAGTTAGCTAAAGAGCACAAAATTCTGCTAATTGCCACTATCATGATTTATTATTTTGTGTCTAATACCAGTTATTATTATAGCACATTGGCAACATACACACTGCAGTTAAATTTGGTTGTCTATTCACCTTTTAGTGCTTAATCATGTTCTGTGCACACACAGTTCAGACCAAACTGAACAACTAGTTGTTAATGAGTTTCTAAACACTAAACTCAAATCCAAACACAATACCTTGGAAATAAGCCACATGGTAAAACAGAGTGACCTGCACCTACCTACTTTATTAACTCCATATATTGGATCGCTTTATGAGCCGAACCCAAACGCTTGATAAACATAATAAGTGGACATGGCAACCCTTAAAGGTACAATTTGTAAGATATTTGCAGTAAAATGTCCAAAAACCACTAGGCTAGTGTTATAAATTTTGTCCAGCTGATTACTAACAATATCTCTAATGTTTTCAACTACTTGTAAATCATGAGAAAATTTCCATTTTAAACAGTGACACGGGGCAGTGCAGTCGCCTGTCAATGACGCTAGTTACCCTTTGTGACCGCTTTTACTGATGTAGAAACCACATGACAACAGTGTTGTGGACAAATGCAGAAGTAGCTTCGTGACAAACTTCAACTAGAAAGAGATGCCAATCTCGCTTGTTTTACTCGACAGGTGAGTTGTTTTGATTCAGAAAAACGTATGCTCTTGAAGGGTTGCCATATCCACTTAATATAAGCAACGTTTATAAATGTCTTAGGGTCTGTTGCTTGGGCTTGGCTCATAAAGCGATCCATTTTTTGGAGTTAATTAAGTAAGCAGGTGCAGATATTTTGGTGTGTGGCTTTTTTTCAAGATAATGCCCCTTGCCTTTTTTATAGCAATATCTGGCAACACTGAGTCAAGATGTATACTACCTCCTCCGTGATTTCCTGCACCACAATATGTGTTATGTGTTAAGTTGTTCAGTTCAGTTCCGTACAAACTGTGTAGAATTTCTGTAAATGTGGTCGTCACTACCTGAATTTTTTGGGAGTTAATTCAGTTGTAGAACGCTGTTGTCACTGCTGTAAATTACTGATGTGTGTGTATTGAACAAAATTAAGCACTAAATGGTATCACTGAGAAACTATTTTTTTTTTATTATATTTTTTTATTTTATTTTAGTTTTAGATAGTGCCTCAAGTTAAACTGACAACCGAGTTTAGCTGCTGACAGTGTGTATGTGGCCTCAGTAATGAAAGCACAGCGCTCTCACCAGCGGCTTCAGCTCCGAATGGTCTATGAGACTGAACTCAGAGATGAAGTAGAAGTAGTGTTTGTAGCAGGTGTTGATGTGAGCCTCAGCTCCCATACTACAGATCATGTCGAAGTGATGGATGTACACGTGCACAAACACCCGAAACAAGCGGCTCAGTATCTTTTTGCACACCTGCTGAAAGTTCTTAGGAAAAGGGACTCCTAAAAACAGAAGAATACAACACTTATATCACATTGCATTCAAGATGTTATATGATTTTCTTGAGAAATTAGAAAAATCTGAAAAATCTAATTATATTTATGATATTAAGGAGAAAAAGCCTACTGAGTTTTTGAGGGTTTTCGGCCAGTAGTTCAGCCTGTGGAATTATGAATTGTTGGCAGTGCTTATAAGTATAGCTTCTGTAACTCTATCCAGAAATTTTTCAGAAGTACATCTGGTGGTCCTGGCCCCACAAATTTACAGCAATTTCTGAGAAACTTAATGGGATGCTCCACCACAAAATAATTTTTTTTATCACTTACCTCCATGTCGTTCCAAACCTGTAAAAGCTAGGTTTGTATTCGGAACACAATTCAAGATATTTTGGATGAAAATCGGGAGGCTTGTGACCGTCCCAAGATGACCAAAGCTTTTGCGGGTTTGGAACGACATGGGGGTAAGTGATTAATGACAAAATGTTCATTTTGGGATGGAGTATCCCTTTAACTGGATCATTTCTCAACCCAGTTATCCTTTAATATTTTTACAACTAACCATTTTTGTCTTATTTCTATTCATAACTCTGCTCATTTATTAATATGCCAATTTACTGAAACAGCTTAAAGGTCAATAACAAATAGGTGTGTCCACAACAAAGAAAAGAAAAAAAGAAAGAAAAAAAAACCCTGTAAAAACTTAAACACAAATATACTGTCTGAATTAGGGGTGCAACGGGTTGTATATGATCCGGATGTGATTCGTGGATAAGCTGTACATTTTAGAGTGGACTTTTATTGTGGCCAGCCTAAGACATACCTGTGTAATAATCATGCTGTCTAATCAGCATCTTGATATGCCACACCTGTAAAGTGGATGGATTATCTCAGCAAAGGAGAAGTGCTCACTAACACAGATTTAGACAGATTTGTGAACAATATTTGAAAATAAATAGGAAAAAGTCTTAGATCTTTGAGTTCAGCTCATGAAAATTGGGGCCAAAAACAAAAGTGTTGCGTTTATAATTTAATTGTGCATCTAAAAAATGAAAATATCATGGAAAAGGTATTTATTTTTTTGTAATTTAATAAAAAAAGTGAACTTTCTCATATTCTAAATTCATTGCACACAAACTGAAATATTTCAAGAGTTTTTTTATTTTAATTCTGATGGTTACGACTTACAGCTTAGGGGAAAAAAAATCAGTATCTCAAAAAATTTACATTTTCAATTTTGAGCTTGATTAGTTTGATGAATTTTGAGTATAAATATGGGGTACCTCTTGGGCAAGTTTAGAACATGCAACCACAGTTATGGGTAAGACTACTGACTTAACAGTTGACCAGAAGACGATCATTGACACCCTCCACAAGGAGGATAAGCCACAGAAGGTAATTGTTGAAAGAGCTGGCTGTTCACAGAGTGCTGTATCAAAATATGTTAATAGAAAGTTGACTGGAAGGAAAAAGTGTGGTAGGAAAAGGTGCACAAGCAACAGGGATGACCACTGCCTTGGGAAGATTGTCAGGAAAAGCTGATTCATGAACTTGGGAGAGCTTCACAAGAAGTGGACTGAAGCCGGAGTCAGTGCATCAAGAATCACCACACTCAGACGTTTACAGGAGAAGGGCTATGTCTGTCAGATTCCTAGAACCAAGCCACTCCTGAACCAGAAAAACATTAGAAGCATTTCACCTGGGGTAAGGAGAACAAGACCTGGACTGTTGCACAGTGGTCCACAGTCTTCTTTTCAGATGAGATTTAGTATTTCATTTGGAAATCAAGGTCTGGAGTCTGGAGGAAGACTGGAGAGGCACAGCATCCAAGCTGCTTGAAGTCCAGTCTGAAGTTTCTGAAGTCTGAGATGATTTAGGAGCCGTGACATCTGCTGGTGTTGGTCCATTGTGTTTTATCAAGTCCAAAGTCAATGAAGCCATCTACCAGGAGATTATGGAGCACTTTATGCTTTCATCTGCTGACAAGCTTTATGGAGATGCTGATTTCATTTTGCAGCAGGACTTTAGCACCTGCCCACAGTGCCAAAACCACTTCCAAGTGGTTTGCTGACCATTATATTACTGTGATGATTGGCCAGCCAACTCACCTGACCTGAACCTCACAGATAATCTACGGGTATTGTGAAGAGGAAGATAAGTAACATCTGACAAACAATACAGAGGAGCTGAAGGCACTATCAAAGCCACCTGGGCTTCAGTAATGCCTCAGCAGTGCCACAGACTGATCACCTCCATGTCATGCCACATTGAAGCAGTAATTTGTGCAAAACGAGCCCCAACCAAGTACTAGGTGCATAAACCTGATTTGGAGATCTTGAACATTTCTGTTTTGGAAATCTTTTTTTGACTGATCTTTGAGAAAATATTGAAATTTTTTGAGATACTGATTTTTATTTTTAGTTTCTTAAACTGCAAGTTGTAACAAATCAGAATTAAAACAAAAAATCTTGAAATATTTCAGTTTGTGTGCAATGAATCTAAAACATAGTTAAAAAAAAAAAAATTAAAAAAATAAAGAACATTTCCATGATACACTGTATTACACATATTCAATTTTTAAAATATAACATTTTATTCAGTGAAAAGGACATATTATCTGGTATTTAACTATGTAAAAAAATGAACACAGATTTGACGTTGCGCACCTACTCGTGTAGGAAAGATGTGCTCATTGTTGATGAGGGACTCGATCCAGTTCATCAGGAGGTTCATGTACATAAGAGCAGGCAGTTTGGTGGGCCTCTTATACTGATCCCCATCCTGCCACCTGTATTCATAACGTGGCCCTCCAGACATGATGGGACAGCTCTTCTCAGTGCAGAACTCGCTCATGGTCCCGTAGATGAGGTTGATTCGATTGAAGAAATCCACCACGTGCACAGCTATCCAGTCATTAATGTTCTCCCCATCTGGCAGCTGCACCACCTTCCTCAGGTCCAGGCCTGATTTCAGAGACGCCTGGGCTCTTTTGTACAGCTCAAAGCGCTGGGTTCCAGGTTCAAATCGCTTCCGAGGCCGGAATGTTTTGTCTTTGCTGAAGACTTGACCCAAGCACTGAGCCATTGCTGAACGGAGCAGGGTGACCGAGTCGTCAGAGCCAGTCAGGATGTGGATGGTAGATTTTTTTCACTCTTATGAAGAAAAAAAACAACCTTATTGGCCCCAAACTTTTGAATAGTAGTTTAAACAGACCACCACAAACATTTCATTCCTTCCTCTCTATGCATTTCATTTCCCTTTGTGTTGTTTTATTCACAGGGTTATGAGTGTCATATTCATAACTTCTCGTGTTTGTTGGAAGTGGCTGAAATAATATACTAATTTCTTGATTTCAAAGCGTCTGTTCAGCCGTACAATCAAACCTCGCCTCTCTGTTTTCATTTAACGTTCTGCCAGTGTATCTGTGTTTTAGCCAATCCTTTCTTTTGTCTCTTTCACAAGTCTTGTTTTTCTTTCCCTTTCTGTTTCTCTTTCCTTCCCTAAATGTAAAAAAGTAAAAGAGAGATATTTTCCATGTCTGTTTCTGACACTTGTTGCTGTAACTGATAATGTATTTTCCCACCATGAAATGCACTATAAAAGCCTATTTTTCCATAATTGTTTTTATATGAAAAACAGAAGATCTTTTACAGATTTTCGGTTTCTATAAAATGACATATCATAGCAAACTGTTAGTATCCAGTAACTTTGTAGACTTTATAATAAATGTAAAAGTCTCAGTTTCGCGGCTGGTTTTAACTCGATTCATTCGGTATGTGTGGAAGAAAAGGGCAGAGGAGTTACCTATTTGTCCACCTCTACGACAGACGTGACTGAACACGCTTTTTCACATTACTGCTTTAACACAGAGCATGAAAACAAAAGTGGCATCTTATCAATGAAAGCATATGTAAGAAAAGTAAAACTGTGGACTTTAAGCTCCTTACCTTAAGCACCAGTCTTTAGTCCTGCTGTAGACACTTGGAATGTTGTGGGAAACCTGGAAAGATTTCCTCGTTCTCCTGTTCTCTCCAAGAGGGAACAGAGCAAATCCAAACTGTCTCGAGAGGATCCTTCCCGGCACTCATCAGCCTCTCTCTACCCTCCAAAACGCAGATAGGAATATGACATAACAGACCAAAAAAACTAGCTGAAAAGTTATTTGGCTTCCCTTCCTGTGTATGATGTCATATCCTGATTTGGTCTGCTAGGCCCCCTGGCTGTGTGTGTGTGTGTGTGTGTGTGTGTGTGTGTGCTCAGGGGCTGTGTGTGTAGTTTTCATTGGTGGTGGGAGGAGCAGCAGTGAGTCTGTGAAGTCCAGTCCCACATCGAGCCACATCCTTTGCTTCAAAACAAGAGGACCGTATCCCAGCCTGTCCATTACTACAAACTCATTAAAATCATCATCATCAAATGTATTATAAAATAGCATGTGATATGTTCTTAAATATTTACAAATTATTTAAATAAGAATAGGGGCAAGCTGAAGAAGCTAGGGGCAGCTGTAGCCTAATGGTTAGAGACTTGGACTAGTTGCCCGAAGGATGCCGGTGCACCGATGCCGGGTTAAATGCAGATCACCAATTCTGAGTATGGGCTACCATACATAGCAAATGTCACGACTTTCACTTTTGTTTTTTCACAAGTGTGAAGTCATGAAATTACAATTTGTAACCACTAGATGGAAATATATAGTTTCCTAAATATGAAAGTGGCACAATAAATGGCATTTGGTTTAAAATCTTTAAAAGTATAAAGTGAAAGGCAATAGCAAATACATTGTGAAACATTATAAAGGCTTTTAAGACCCTTGGAGTACCTTTATTTCTTCATGAAGATACTGCACTGTACATTTTTTTTAAGTTAAATGAATAAATACGTATATTAATTAATAAAGATTATGTGTTGTACAAGAAGATTCTATTTAAGTTATTCTACTTCAGAATTTCATGTTAAGTTACTATTAAGTACTATTATTACTATTAAGTTACTAGGCAATTCTTTGTAATTGTAATTTTTGTTTTGTAAATAATTTGTGAAGTATACTGCTTCTACACCAATTTATTTATTTATTTTTCAGTGTGGAGATATACTTGATGGGATGTGGTTAATATAAATGTACATAAATATTTGTATGTGTTTGTGTTAAGAGTTTTCTTTTTATTTCTTTTTTTTTTTAGGATTGTTTTGGGGGGAAAACATTATGTTAAGTACAATTGACTAAGCCATATAAATTACTTGTCTAATAAGTTGCTGTTCTAAATCCATTAGAAATCAGGTCGTAATATACAAATTATATTTCTAGAATGTTCTGAATTCCATTAGCAATGGAATTCTTTATGATCTTAATGTTACAGATGAAAAACTTGATCTTGTTCAAGAATTCTGTTCCAGTGCTTTTCTGTAATATTTGCTGTTTTTGCAACACAGATTGAAAGTGTTTTGAACAATTACAAACATTATTTAATTTTATTATAATTATTATTATTGTAAATGCAAATGAAAAAGAAGGGAATAAGAGAGTTGAATTAAACAGGGTGCTGATTGATGTCTGTTTACTGAAGTGAGGTGTTAACAACATTCATCAAGAACAAGAATTCTCCAGAATGTGCCTCAATGCCTCAAGGAATGAATAAATGGACAGAGCAGACACATACACAGACAAATATGCAAGCAGACTGAAAGACTATACAGACAGATAGATGGATGGATAGATGGACAGACGGACAGACAGACTGACATACAGACGGATGGACGTATATATAGAATGATAGATAGAATGAAAGAAAAATAGAACTATAGATAGATAGATAGATAGATAGATAGATAGATAGATAGATAGATAGATAGAAAGAGCATATATTACGTAAATGTTAACATAAAATTATATAAAATATACATTATAAAAGATAGATTGATAGATATTAAGGCAAAAAATAACTGTATACACAAAAATAAATAAAATATAGCTACATAAATATATAAAAAAACTAAAATAAATAAGAAAAATAATAATAATAAAATATAGGCTATATAAAATATATAAATACAAATACAAAATCGATATATATATATATATATATATATATATATATATATATATATATAACAAGTAAAAATTATTATTAGTAAAATGATTAATAATATAATATATTAACGTTAAAAATAAATGTATACACAAATACAAATATATAAAACAGGCTACAATAGGCCTAGCCTATAAAAATAAACAAAACTGTCAGATAAAAATGTAGATTCAGAAAATTTCATGAAAAAATTATAAACGACAGAATTAAAGAGAATAAAACGTGGTTTACCTGGCGGACTCGTCACTACATGGTTGTGTCTCAAAACCTAGTGCTGCCTTCCTAGACTGAAAGAGCGCCCCTCACACACACCATGCCCAGAAATGCAGTCTAGGTAGGCATGTAAGTAGGCTTGGAGACACAGCCAGTGCCTACGCTCTGGGTTGAGCCTTCAAAACACCTGAGGGGCAAACGCGACTGTGCAGTTGTTTTTCGGGAGCAGGGCAGGACGAGTGAACATCATTCCCACCTGAACGAGCCCTGCTTCAGCCTTCCACAGGTGAGTCGGCCATAGAGGAGGAGGAAAATGTTAGCGGATAGTTCAAACATTTTTTTATTTTTCACATATTTGTATGTGTTTTGGGGAATATATATATGTATATTTGTATTCTTTTTTTGTATGTTGCCGTGTTAGATAAACAGTGCAGTAGTTAATTTGCTTTGTTTCGTGTGATGACTTTCAATTCGCGCGACATCTTTAAAGAAGGACCTTTCTGTTCACACGTGGTTTTGCGCAGAAAAGTGACATTTTGAAGAAGTGCAGAAGCTTCTGTTTCCTCCGCCTCTGAGAAGCTGCTATTTGTTCAGTCTCAGCTCCCTGTCGCATTGTTTTCCTGTCTTTTGTTCAGGTGTGTCGTAAGAAGTCGCGATCTGAAGCAGCTAGAGGCGTTTTAACGATCTCCTGATAGCACTCGAACCCTTTACAGGTGAGTCCTAAAGGATTTTGACCTCTTTCACGGTTCACTTCTGCAAAAGGACATCCGTGTTGCCAAAGCACTTGCTGCGTAACTGCGTAGAGTCAGACATTATGCAATGTAAAATACCAGTAGTGCAAAAAACTAATATTAACATATAAAACGGAATGCAAAGTTTAAAATAAAAATAAAGTAAAATAAAACTAAAGTTACAATTAAATGTAACCAAGATGAATAACTTACAGAAGTAAAAAAAAGATGAACATAAACGATGAAGAATAAAACAAAAATTAATTTTGGAGACAGGAAAACTCATACATTTATTAAATACAAATTTAATAAAGTTTAGTTTAATTTTGATGTAAATTCCACCCATATTTTGGCCTTGTAAGTTATTTGAAACATCAAAGCAGACACTAAAATTGCATTTTAATATGCTTTCCGTGTATATAAAATCACTTTTGTAAATATATTTTGATGTGGACGCCAAGATGGGACGTCTCATCTTTGACCCATAGACACGGGTGATCTCCCTTTCAGAAATGTTTGACCTCAGCCAAAGGTAAATGCAGGTGACCCGTCCCTCATGGTAATGTTAAAATAAAAGCTTGAGAAGCTTGTTTATAGTAAAAACTGAAGTGTTTACTTTACGGAAAAGTGCTGCTGTGTCTAGTAACACAAAGTATATTTAATTTAGCTTAAGTTCACCATTGAATTGCTTGATGAGTGACCTGTTACTCTCTGTGAGGACTGGCGTGTTCTCCAGTCGAGTCACCGATAATGTTTGTCCCGAACATGAGAGAAGAGCTTCATCTCAGCTGTTAGGGTGTTGAGCGACTGTTTCACTTGCTAAGTGTTTTGCAAGTTTCCTCTTTACAGTTCTGTTAGTTTCCGCCGAAGGGATGAATGACACCTTGTCAAGTTCTCGAGTTTAGGAAACGCCCATTAACCTTTTGCATTCTCTTTGTGGGCTGGTATGCACTTTGTTATTATAAGAAGAAAAGTTTTCCCATAAACGCTTACATTAGTCAAGTTTCACTTTATGTATGTATTGTTACATGCATTATTCGTTCTATTTTAATATGTATGTGTAAGTTAATGAACTTAAGTCCTCTTTACCAGCAAAGCTGTTTTGATAAGAGTCACTGGAAGATACATTTTCAAAGTCTGCTATCTGTTTTGTAAATGCATGTTTATAGATCTTATTGTGAGCAGAAAACATGTGCATGTGTTTAATAAAAAAAATAATTTAGGCTGCTTTTCGATAATATATTACACTCGGAGGTACGTCACTATGCAGAAGTAGCTACTTCCGTTTGAGTGCAACTTTAACGTAAGAGTCCCATTTCTTTCTTTTTTTTGTGGTTTTCCACAGAAGTGAGAAATGGGGAAGCTCTGGTATGCAGTGACTGTGCAAAAAAATAATTTACATTATATATATATATATATATATATATATATATTGAAAAATGTGTAACCTAATAGCTGCTGATCTGCATTGACTATATAATATAGTTTATATAAAAAAAAAAAAACATTTAGGAAGTCAGTGGGGACCAGAAACTGTTTAGTGGTTCAAAATATTTTTTTTGTGTTAAGCACAAACTCGAGTAAATGATGACAAAATGTCCATTTTTGGTAAATTCTTGGGTGAACTATTCCATTTAAATTTGATGATGCAAAATAAGAAATATTTAAGATTCTGAACATTTTTTTAGATAAGTTGAGCAAAATTGTGACATTGACCATGTCAATGTCCATTACTTTGTTCAAAAGGTCAGATTATCTTCCACTGAAACCCTTGATGCTTTTTGAATCATTCAGAAATCATGCTGTAGAACATGATGGTCAGCTTTTATTCTTCATGCAGTAGTGCAATGAATCAAATTAAATGAAAAATATGTTAAATATAATCATTTTCTCTTGTGGTCTCAGAATTTTGGAACTACTGTATCTGTATTTTAACTATGCAATTAATTCCTAATCAGATTATTCTCATTGTGATGTTTTAACTAATGGAAAAAATTTGCTAACCTGATATAAGGATCAGTCACTGTAACATTTTGTGGTGAAGAAATACACTGGAAATGTTTGGTGCATGTGTCATTGTATCAATGTTTCGGTGCATGAGGTGTAAGCACTGACACCACACTTCTGCACTCCAAACACGCTTCTCGGCCCAGCTGAATCAAACAATTACAAGGTAGTTTCATTCCTTTCATTCCTTAAACGAAGCATTCCCCTATGACAGACTCGTTCTTCACTCATTCCTCTCATAATACAGCATTGAGTAAGACACATCAGAGCTCTTTGCCAATTTGACAGCTCGCACACTTTCTTTTTCAAGTCTCTTCGTCTAGTCTGGTATCTAGTTTCTGTCAGGGAGAGCACCTACTAAAATGTTTCAGTCCATCCTTTTAAAATAAGCAACCTTAAAGGTATAGTTCACCCAAAAATGAAAATTAAGTCATCACTTACTACACCCTTGTTGTTCTAATGCTGTATTGCCTTCTTTCTTTTTTTGACGACAGTTAGAGATTATCAAGCTTGTCGATATACTGTCAGTGTATATAGCACTCGAGATCAAGCTTTTAAAAAAGACGCAAAGTATGAGTATTCAAGTGTTTCTACAGAGAACTTGTATTATGTGTTGCAAGGGGCCACTTTTTTTATAAGCTTGATGATGATTATATGGACAACACGCAGGACATTTAAGAAATCTCTTTTTTGTGATCCAGAAAAGAAAGAATGGCATGCAGCATTACAACAACATGAAGATGAGTAAATGATGACTTAATTTGGGTATAGGATAGTTCACCCAAAAAAACAAAAAAAAAACAAAAGAAAAATCTGGTCCCCATTGGTGTCCATAGTGTTTTCTTCAATGCTACTGAAGTCAGTGAAGTGATTGAATTACTCATTTTGATAATCTGGATTTTGTTCAAAGTAAAATGGTCATTTATACATAAAAAAATCTGGTCTCTATTGACTTCCATAGTTTTTTTTTTCTTCATACTATGGAAGTCAATGGTGATCAGAAAGGTTTCCTACATTTTTCAAAACGACATCTTTTGTTTTCAACAAAAGAAAAAACCAGGTTTGTAAAAACTTGAGGGTGGGTAAATGATGACAGGATTTAAATTTTTGGGTGAAATATCGCTTTAATTCTCTGGATTTCTGTTTTGTTTGACATAAAATGTTCATTTATGATTTTCGCCCAGTTTCCAGAGAAATGTATTTCAAAATCTGTGTAGCCTTTTATTTGTGGAACTCAAATACACTATGAAGTTTGACGGTCACTGGTTTCTATTCGTTTACATTTGCACCAAAACTTCTTTTTGAATAATTTGTCATTTTAAAACCAGGCTTGGGTGATTAAATGGTCGCAGTTTAAATTTTTGGATCAAATATCCCTGCAAGTTTCTGTTACCAAGGAGTTCTTGCACTGGCTGTTGAATTGAGCACCAGTCTTGACAGATTAGTTTTGCGTTTTTGAGGTTTTGGAAGCCTGACAGGGGCTATGTGTCTGACTGGTTGGGCTTTGGGTTATTTTGGTGCAGCAATGAATTATATGTGTGAAATGTTTTCTTTCATGTATCACAGAAATGGAGAAATACCTGTTTGCACTCTGGCTCTGTATGTTCATATACCACTGACAGGTTGATTTAACTCGTTTAATGCAACAATGCCTGCAAAAGGTTGAAATGTTATCAGACCCTTCACAGTCAAGATTAAACAAAACATTTGTATCTTGTCATTTTCATTTTTAAAGGTTGCTATTGTTTCATGGTGCTTTGTTATTAGATGAGCCATTTGTTGTAAAGTCCTCCGTGAGATGCAACAGGGAGTTTGTGAAACATGAGAGCATTTTTTCCCCATACTTGAGTCTCTGAAAAAACAATGCTTAAGTCAGTTCTATAATGACAACTCTCTGAAGATTTTAGCATCGTAAAGGGTATGACGATGTTAATGTATCTGGTCTTGGCAGAATAGATCTGCTATGCTTCTGCTGCTGTTGGTTATTGCTGTTGTTGTAGATTATTACAGCTGCAAAGCAACTATAGGAACTTTCTATTGCCAATACATACGCCTATATGGTGCTGTAAATATTTGAGACATACTTCTACTGCACAAGTAAAATATGACTTGATAACCCCACAAAAAGGTTCTGTCTCTGGGGCTCATCTCAGGACAGTTGAAGGGCCACTGCTGCACATAGTCACGAAAGCTTCTCATTTGCTCGTGTTTTTAAGCCTTGCCAATTTAAACATTCAACATAGTTTAAAACATTCATGAAGTTTGTGTACTCCTGCACCTGAATGAACAAATACAAATGCAATTTAAACATGCAAACAAAAAAATATGTGAAAGAGCCCAATTCAGCACCTGTGTTCTGTGTGCACAGGGCCCATGCAGAAGAGACACCTCTCAATATGTTTGAACACCAAATGTGCCGCCTCTTGTGACAAATACATATAAAATGATGTCAGTATACCCATCTTGGAAAGTATCATCAAAAAAACTGTCAGGACTATAATACAATAAGAGCTTGCTCAAGTACTGAGGTGCTAAACTATTCAAGGCTTTATAAGTAATTACCGGGATTTTAAAATATATACAATGTTTAATAGGGAGCCATTGGAGTGTTGAAAGAACCAGGCTAATATTGTGCATTTAGGACCAGCTGGAGTTTTTTTATCAAGCATGCATTACAATCACTCAATAAAGCATTACAATAATCTAACCTGGAGGTCATGAATGCATGAATTAGCATTTCTGCATTTGACATTGAGAGTATAGGTCACAATTTAGATGAATCTAGACAAATGCTTAAAACGTAGCATCTCCCAAAGGTAACATGTAAAACGTGAAAAGTAAATGTCCTAGTACTGAGCCTTGAGGTACTCCATACTGCACTTGTGATCAATATGATATCTCTTTATTCACTGCTACGAACTGATGGTGGTCAGATAAGTAATGCATGCTAATGCACTTCCATTAATGCCAACAAAGTTTTCTAGTCCGTTCAAAATAATGTTGTGGTCAATAGTGTCAAACGCAACACCAAAATCTAGTAGCAGTAATAGAGAGATACAACCATGATCAGATGATAAAAGCAGGCCATTTGTAACTCTAATAAGTGCAGTTTCAGTACTATGATAGGGTCCAAATACTGACTGGAAATCCTCACAGATAGGATTTTTCTCTCAGTGACCTAACCTTAACTGTATGAAGCTACAAGAATAATTTTTGAATGCAAAGAAAATGTGCATTCACGAGCAGGGTGTTCTTAAGTAGACCCCAGAAGCGCTGTGCATTATTTGCAAGTAGAGGAAAGCACACGCATGTATTGTGGTACTAAACATGGTATTATGGTCTTAAACATGTGGCAAAGACTTGCAAAGAAGAGAAGAAATTTATGAATAAAGTCATTCTTTTTGTTTTCATTGAACATAAAAAGTACTCTTGTAGCTTCATAAAATTACAGTTGAACCACTGATGTCACGCAGACTATTTTAACTATGTTCTTACTGACACAATATGACTGAAAAAAAAAAAAGTACACACTGCTAAGATTCAGGGGTCACAATTGCATTTAAATACTGTAGTGAATCACCTTAATTATTAATTCATGTGTATGGAACAGAACTCTCAAAACTGCAATGATTGGCACGATGGTAACCTTATTCTGGTGTCTCATATATTTGGTGTCCAAAAAAAAAAAAAAAACTATTATGACGTACTTTATAGAGCCCTTATGTTTGGTGAATATATATTATTTTATTTTTTTTACTATTCCACCATCAGCAGAGCTGTCTTGTTTTATGTTTGAAAAGCTATTTCCCAGAGCGTGCTCTTGAAGGGTTGCCATGTCCACTTCTTATAAGTGACACTAATGTCACTAAATTCAAAATGAACCCTGTGATTTCTTGAACTGCACATACAGAAAAGACAGAACTCTGATATGCTCTTAAATGCATACTTAACAACTAGCTGCTCTCTTCAGTTCTTTAAACGCTGCATAAAATTTATGTAAATACAGTTGTCATTATCTGAATTTTTCATGAGTCGGTTTAGTTGCAGAATGTGCTTGTCACGCCCTTAAATGCCTGAACTGTCTGTACAGAATAGGATTAAGCACTAAAAGGTGAATTTAAAATGAATTTTGTCTTCTATGATGTGCATCTTCCATACACGTATGAAAAATATCAAAGTATGGTTTAGAGTTTCATGACCATTTGAATTGGCTTTTATTAAAAAAAAAAAAAATTAAAAAAAAATCAGAAACCTGAGCTACTTGCAGCTAGACTGGTTATGTTCTGATGGCATTTTGCATGAGTGATTATTTGACCCAGTAAGTCACTTGCACAGTGTAAATTGTTTTTTGCTGTATAAGCAATCAGGCAAGTAAGAGATGTTTTGCTCACAGGAGCTGTGCTTATTAGTTTCCACCTCCCTCAGCTCATACCTGCTGTTTCTTCAAGCACTCCTCCGAACTGAACACTGCCCTGTGGAACATCACACGCTGACACAGTTTATTACAATTCTCAGCACATTCCCATATTTATTAACCATAAGCAGCGTCAATGCAGTATTGTGAACACACTCACAACAGGCCCAGAAGAGAAGACAATGCTGAATAAAGTCGTAATTTTTGCTATTTTACATGATTTTTGGATGAACCAACCCTTTAAACAGTTGAGTTTACCGTTTTCGAATCCATTCAGCCGATCTCTTGGTAGCACTTTAAGCTTAGCTTAGTATAGATAATTGAATCAATTAGCATCTTGCTCAAAAATGACAAAATCGTTTTTTGATATTTATCCTATTTAAAACTTGACTCTTCTGTAGTTACATCGTGTACTAAGACCGATGGAAAAGGAAGTTGTGATTTTTCTAGTCCGATATGGCTGAGACCTACTGTATACTCTCAATCTGGAGTAATAATCAAGGAACTTTGCTGCCATAGCACTGGCGCCTGAAAATAGTCCCTCTAGTTTGTGTAGTTGCTGGGGACTATTTTCAGGTGCTGCGTAATATTACTGCACCTGCTGCACCCATTGTACGGCAGCAAAGTTTCTTGATTATTACGGGAATGATCGTATAGTTCATAGAAAATCGAAACTTTTCAATTTCTGTGGGTTTTAGTACACAATGCAGCTACAGAAGAGTGAAGTTTTAAATAGGAAAAATATTGAAACTCTTTGGTCATGGCGCCATGATTTCCGCTGTGAATTAATTAATGGCAGATGGTGTGGCGTTTTGTTTACTACATACAGTACTTACTAAAGAGCCGATGACGCCTACTGTGTTTTCAGCCTATGTCATCTCATTATGGTGATATGAATACAAGAATATCATCTCCAGCTGCTCTGAGATTCACTTCATAAGCATTTTACCATTTCATTTGACAAAACTACCGACACATCACATACACAGCAGCTGCAAGTTCCTCACAGCAACCTATCAAAATAAAAGTTCATCTTCATTTTCAAATGTTAAACCACTGGAAAATTGCAGGGACCTCTTAAAATTAGCTTTTGATGACATCAGTTTATAAGAGCTTCCCATTACAAGTTTGTTGGCGTATGTTGTGTATAATAAATCCGAGCCTTTGCGATTTATTAATTACATTAAGCCATTTTGTGATTTCTGTCCTACTTCTATCCCCACCTAACTAAATCTCACTATTGTCTTTAGTTATTGAAAACCTCCTTATTTGCTTACTATAGAAATAATGTAGTGTAGTCTAATATGAAAAATAATGCCAGGACAACATTCTGATCCTAACGGAAAGCAACTGCACTGCCAGGTTGCTCCCCAGGTGAACACAACCACACCTTCACCTCAGCAGATCTCTTAACAGCTACACACAGCACATTTGTAATGGGATCCTCCCAGATTTCCACTGGTGTGGTGAGTGGAAAGCTGGGAGTGTTTGTGTTTCGAAAGTCTGTGTAGAAAAAAAGGGGGCCTAGTTGAGCTACGAAAAGAATTTCCTGATTTAAACTTGTCATTTACAGGCAGTAATGCTACAAACGCAAAAGCTATAGAAACTTGAGTAATGCCTTTTCTGTCAAGCCTTTCAAGTTTATGGTGTTGACTGGCTGGAACGAGAGTAATTTCCTTGTCTTTGAACGAGAGCTGTACGGTCTTGTTCCTCTCGCAGATTAAACGTCTGATTGTAATTTTATGGATTGTTTTGTTCAAAAGAATGAAACCAATGAACTTCTTATCTAGGAGTCATATAGCTAAATTTCATTTTTACTCTGCCGTTCAAATATTTTATTATCTAATATTTTTGAAAGGAGTCTCTTATGCTCATTAAGACTTCATTTATTTGATAAAACATACTAGAAAAACAATTATTGTAAAGTTTATTTTTAAAATAAACATATGTAATTTTATCCTGTGACGTCAAAGCTGGGTTTTCAGCAACATTAGTGCAGATTTTAGAGCCACATGCTCCTTCAGAAATCATTCTAATATGCTGATTTGTTGCTCAAAATCATCAAAACGGTACCTTTTTAGGGCAGAATATATTCCTTTATCATAACTAACTGCAGTAGTATGATATGGTGTCAGGATCCATTATGTCTCTGCGTGCATCTGTGGATGCTTCTGTGTTTGTGTCAGTTACAGTTGATAAAAAAAAAACTAGGGTAATATGAAATCGGGGCATACCCAAAAAAAGAGACTAAATGAAATGCTTTAACCTGATCCTTCCTCTTGCGGCCTAGTTCTGTTTCAGAGCTGCTTGCATGCACACGCTCTCAGCGGTGCCAGTGAGGTGAGTGTTTTTCGGCTGAAGAATCACCTTTTACCACTTCTGAGAATGTAGATTCATTTGACTCCGTGAAACGTCACTTTCATGCGGGGGTGGTCAGATTCCAAGTGCCGTGTAAACATCTCGTGTCTTCTCCTTTGACTGTTTTCTGGTTCTGACAAGATGCTTGAAGAAGGTTCACATTTTTCACATTTTACTGTGATGGCGATTTCCGTGCATTTCCAGTAGAGCTTATTCGGCCAGCAGGAGGTGCAGAGATTTAATGACTTTCTCTCTGACACACTATGGTAGAATATCATACTGACATACTGCTCCTACTGTTTTTGCTGTATGTATTGTGTGTGTATATACAGTACCCTATGCACGGTATGTTTTTATGAAATACAAGGATAACCAATATTTTGCTAAATGTGAGGTAACCAACAGATCAGTTGTGTAATACACTTTTCATCAAAATTAGAGAACTTTCTATAAATTGTAGTTTTTTTTTTCTGAAATATGAATCTTCCTCACTCAAAATTTGAAGTAATATTAGCTATGTGTTACAGTGGAGGGTTGTGTCAGAAACTAGTAGGAAGTGCTTTGAATGTCTTCAGCACATCTCTAGTTTCTCACACTGTGCTGCTGTGATCTTGATCCACTCTTCCATAGTTGGGTGACTAGGGGGTTTCTTTGCTATAACTTTATCCAGAGATCTTCTGTTGGGTTTAGACCAGGACTCTGGGATGGCTAATTTATTATTTAAATTTTTTCAGCTTTTACAGGAACCGCTTTACCTGTTTTCCAATGTGACAGGGACGTGGAGCTTTTTCACATTTCTGGGTTTCTCAGAAGCAGACGTCATCATATTTGGGCAAACTTCTATAGCGGTGAATGGGAGACTACCACAAATATATATATTTTTGCATCCTCATTTTCTCAAATAGCAAAAGAAAAAATAAATAATAATAAAATTGAGACCGATAATGGCAGTCAGTAGAGAGAACAATGTCAATATTATCATCACTCCCAAAATGTTTACCATCTGACCCAAATAAATTAAACTCGCTCTCATCACTAAAGGTAACTTTAGAAATACAAGCCTTTTGATTCTTTCTGCTGATGAGAGGCTTCGCCACTGCAGAGTGCACCTTCCAGTTTGATTTCTCTTAAACGTGCAGAGACCGACCTGAACTGGTGAGCATTTCCATTTGGATTGACAGCTTCTCAAGTCACTTACAGCAGCCCAACATCTCACAATCTTAGTGGAAATTGGAAGTTAAATAGTTGTCATATAATGAAGGAAATTAGCACCAGGTGCCAGATTAAAATGATAGTTCACCCAGAAATGACAATTTTGTATTTATCTGCTTACCCCCAGGGCATAAAAGATGTAGGTGACTTTGTTTCTTCAGTAGAACACCAAATGAGATTTTTAACTCAAACTGTTGCAGACTTTCAGTCTTATAATAGAGATGAACGGGAATCACGGCTTAAACATTCAATAAAACTAAAAGATACAGAAACAAAACCAAATTAAACCCTGCGACTCGTGATGATACATTGATGAGTAAAGACACAAAACGATTGTCTGTGCGAGAAACTGAACTGTATTTTATATAGTTTTTTTTTTTTTTTTTACCTCTGATGCACTGCAATGCCTGAACTGTATGAGCACCTTCTCAGATTGACCAATCTCAATTAGGAGTGTCAATGGTCCATTTGAGAGCGAGGTGGCAGTAATGCACTTAAAAAGTCTGCGTTCCACTGTAAAGCAAGAAGAAGACCCCCTCACGCACAGGCTGTGTTTTGAGGTGGCGCTCATTCGGTTCAGACAGTCAGTCATTGCAATGAATCAGAAGTAAAAAAAAAACTTTATAAATACAGTTCAGTTTCTTGCACAGACCAATCGTTTTGTGCCGTTACACATCAATGTATCGTCACGAGCCGCAGGGTTTAATTTGGTTTTGTTTGTGGAAGGATTTTTTTTTTTAAATGTATGTTCTAGCCGTGTTTCCCCTTTCACCTCCATTATAAGACTGATAGATTGCAATGGTTTCAGTCAAAATCTTGGTTTGTGTTCTACTGAAGAAACAAAGTCACCTACATCTTATATGCCCTGGGGGTAAGCAGATGAACATCAAATCTTCATAACTAATATATATAGCCTATACATATATGTGTGTGTGTGTGTGTGTGTGTGTGTGTGTGTGTGTGTGTGTATGTATGTGAAACCACTACAAAACCAGTCTTAATTCACTGGGGTATATTTTTAGCAATAACCAAAAAAACATTTGTATGGGTCAAAATTTTCGATTTTTCTTTTATGCCAAAAATCATTAGGATATTAAGTAAAGATTCCATGAAGATATTTGGTAAATTTCCTACCATAAATATATCAAAACTTAATTTTTCATTAGTAATATGAAATGCTAAGAATTAATTTGGACAAATTTAAAGGTGATTTTCTCAGTATTGTGAAATGTGTGTGTTTTCTTTTTTTTTTTTTTTTTTTTTTTTTTGCACCCTCAGATTCCAGATTTTCAGAAACGTGTATCTCGGCCAAATATACAAAAAACTATACATCTTTGGAAAGCTTATTTATTCAGCTTTCAGATAATGTTTAAATTTCAGTTTCGAAAAATTGACACTTAAGACTGGTTTTGTGGTCCAGGGTAACACACACACACACACACACACTACTCATCCTTAAGGAGGATAATGGACCGGTCTAACAGGATTGAACAGTCTGAGACACTGATCTGGGTCTCTAATTATTTGTATTGTACCGGTGAACTTGTCTCAAAGTCTGAGAGCCCATCTCAGGGATCTCACCTTTCACCGACTACACATCCAGCGTCCCTCTAGTCCTGCTTAGCAGTTGTGTCCATTTAAGCTGCAGTCACCGGGGAAAATAAACACTCATGTGAGGAATCTTTGTGCATCTGCTAATGTGTATAATGATATTGATTTCCTAATAGACCGTCTGTAGACCGTACACTGTGGTTTGTTTTAATCTGTTAATGATTACTCTCCAGCCCAACACCCGTGGAACAAGACCAAACCTGAATATGTCTTCACAAATCATCGTAGGTTTTCATATTTGGTGTGGTCTTGTTTTAAGCTTTCAGCAGCGTCTAACAAGTTTGTTTCACCACTTTGGTCTAATTAGATTAGTTCTGTACTGCTCTTTCTTAAGGCTCTTGTTCACATTGTTAGTCATTAGATCAGTGTGTTCACTTTCTGGTGTGTAGCTGCATTGGTTGTCATAGTATTGGGTGTCCGTAAGACTGAAGGTTGTATATTATGCTATTTTGAGAGGCCCTTACCACAATCACTGTGCTGTGTATTGTATGGAAAGCTGAATGTGTGATTGTATGTATTATAAATTATTAAGGAAAATTGCTGTTGTCATCTAAATCTTACGCACTATGGTTTATGATGTCAAATATGCATGAAATCATGGGGAAAAACAATCATGAATGTTTCTGTGTATTTGCTTTTCACGCTGCATAAAATATATCAGGTCTGATTCTGAATAGCCTTAGTGCCATTGACGATGATGAAGACCTGACTCTACTCTGTCTCTTCTGCTCATCACAGTTGCATTTATTTTATCAGAAATACAGAAGAAGAACTTTTTTTTTTTTTTTTAATTAAAGCACGATGTGTGCATGCTGATCAATGGCACTAAGGCGGTTTAGTTTTGTGTGAAGAGCAAATGCATAGAAACATTTCTGCATTTAAAATAAAAATGTATGAAGTAATTCATCTTTGCCATCATAAACATCCAGTGTGCAGATTATTTTTAATTGTTTATTGTTAGTTTAAATTGTGACCTATTGTGGCAGTTCATTAAACTTCGGGCAGTGCTTCAAATTCACCATCCCAACAGGATTTGATGAAATCTGTATCTGATGTTGCATATTCAAGATTAAGCCCGAGATAATATCTAAAATCAATTTTGGTTTTGAACACACCCTATATTATGAATGTTAGCTTGATAATTTGCTTATATTCAAATGGATTATGCAACCCTGTATGAATCTTTGTATGAACTAAAGAAACAATGCAGTCGTTTTGTAATGGTGTTTAAACAATCTACTTCCAGTGGGTTTAGAAAAGAATCACCCCTCTTTAAAATTATCACATTTTGTTGCTTTGCAGCCTGAAATGAAGACTGATACAGTTTTTGTTTTATCCAGCTGTATTTACTCCTAGTAACATCCAAGTGAAAGATATAACATCAACATGTCAGAATAAAATGGAAAAAAAAAACAGAATCTCAGATTTGGAAAAGGATCACCCCCTCCTAACAATGACTTGTAAACTCAATCAGATGTAGCTGACTGTCTACTCAATGGCACACAAAGCTGTAGGAATGCTGTTATGTGGATGCTGAGCTGTATTGGATTGGTGCCAGACATATTGTTTGGGGTTGAGGCCAACAAATTCAATTTTAGTCTCATTGGTCTCATCTTCAAGGTGAGTTTTGGCAAAGCTGCATAATGCCTTTCTTGAGGAGTGTTTTTAATTTCTTTCAACCCTCCCATACAAGCCACATTTGTGGAGAATTTGTGATATTGCTGTAAAGTACACAATGACTGCTCTTTGTCACAAATTCCTGCAGCTGCTTCAGGGTTACTGTAGACCTCTCGGTCATCTTTCTGCTCAGTTTAAGTTTGGCTCTTCAATCTGATCAAAATGAGCACAGCTGATCACAGTTGAAAGTCAAATGGCTTTGTGTGCCATTTGAGAAGTTTATTCGCTACACCTGATTGAGTCAAGAGACTTTTTATTTGTGTTGGTGTTATATCTTTTACTTGGATGTTATTAGTTGCACTGAGAAAATACTGAGTAAAGGGGGATGATTCTGTTTGACCCACTGTGGTAGTCACATTTTTATGCAGATTTTTGACTGGATGTAGTTCACATTATTTGCATCTTAGCTTTTAGATTTAGCTTATGCAAAGCAAACACAGGGTGTTTTTAATAATGGTCTGCGTATGGTTACTGAGGGCCGGGCTCTTGTTGGTCTAGGGAGGTTTTTGTAATTATGAGGGTTATAGATGCTGGCTTTGTGTTTCTCTGCTCTTCTTCTGGTTCGACGGGGTGGTGTAAAACAATAGCCCCCTTCATCATTACCGAATTGTGCTGATTTCTCGCCTCTGCTTGTGAATAATATTATTGGCGTGGGCTTGGGGGGGAAAGCAGTGGTCCAGGCCACTTACACGCCACTTTTCATTGTTAAAGTAAATGCACTATACTGTATATTCGAGATGATGTTGTTGGTGATTATTGTGATTTATTTTGATTTTCCAGGTCATGTCACTAGTTTTGTGGTCTTATGCAAATCTCATGGAAAATGAATAATTCAATGTGAACTACCTTAATAACGTCTGTAGTAAAATCAGTCTTACAATTGTAATGTTTGATTTATTTTTTTGACTCAATCCAAGTATTTGTTTGCATCATCACTCTGAAAAGTTCACGGTCTCGGTGTTGTATGTTTCATGATTTAAAATGTATTAACTAGGTTTTTTTTTTTTTTGTTACAAAGTATTATTCTAGTCGATATGAATTAAAATTATAATCATTATTTGAAATGCAGTTTACTTGCAATGCAATGAATATGTTCTGCTATGTGTTTAAAACACTCTTAGAATTTTCAAAGAATATACTAATACTGATTAGAGATTTATTTTTATACTAAATATTTTCATGTGTGAAAAGCAGTTTGTTCATGTACTCTACCATTCAAAATTGACAGTGAACACATCCATAATGTTGTCAAAGAATTCTGCACATCTCAAAAGCAATGCATCTGACACAACATTATACCCGAAACATCATATTTACTACAGTTAGTAGTGATAAAGATAAGTATTCTGCTCTAAAAACACAAAACACCGTAACCTTTTACAGTTTTTTATTTTAATTTTACTTTTGGTGTTCTTAAAAATATAGTAATGTATACAGTATGTATTTTGTGTAATGACAAAATATAGTTTAATGCTTTTTGTGGGAAAAAAAAAAACTAATTTTTAGCTACAAGTCGGCATTGAAAAGCCTATTCCTAAGTTTGGGGTCGGTAGATTTATAATTAATTTTTATACAGCTTGGATGCATTATGTTGATCAAAAGCTATGCTAAAAAATTTTACATTGTTAAAAAAAAATCTATTTCAAATAAATGCTGTTCTTTTGGACATTATATTCATCAAAGAATCCTGAAGGGAAAAATAAAAGTATCACAGTTTCCAAATAAAAATTAAGCAGCACAACTCTTTTGAACAAAATAAGAAAGGTTTCTTGTTCATCAGATCATTAGAATGATTTCTGGACGAACATGGGACACTTAAGCCTGGAGGAATAGCTGCTGAAAATGCAATTTTGCATCACAAGAATACGTGACCAGTTTTCTATTTTAATATAATTTAAACTGCATTTCAGATTAATATTGTATTTTCTGTATTTTGAAGTCAAATTAATAGTCATGACAAAAGACCTATGAGTTAGAGGACCTATTTCAAAATACAAGTTATATTAAAGCTGCAAGCAGCATTTACGGGGTTCAAGCACTTAAGGCATCTTAGGTGGTCAGAGCCAACCTGGACATATATGGATGGCCGTTAAACACATCCAAAATGGAGAATAGGCTAACAGACAGACACACACACTGAAATTAAATGATTAAACTCGTTTTTAAGATTTTAGATGTCATTTTCAGGTTTCACTGTAATCATAATGTGTCAAAATTTTAAAAACTGATATGTCTGAATGAACAAAATGGAAAACTTTAACTCAATGAGATTTGAAATGTTGTAAGAGTGTTTTTTGTATTGTTTAGGCATTACATCCTTTCAACTGTACAGTTTAAGTTAGCTGAATGAGCCCATTAGTGGTTTTCCGCTGCCATCTAGTGGTTATAAATGGCAATTTCTCATACATCAATGTGTTAATCCTTTTAACTCTTTTTTTTGCCCAATATCTCTTAAATATGGCATGCTCGTTTAGAATGAAATTATGCATTATTTTACACAGTTTTGATAATTTGTGGGCTTTCTGTTTGTATTAATAGGCCTTTGTGTACACTATGCAAATAACATATTATAAAATTACTGGTTTATAGTTGTCCAAATGCAATTGTTCAACATGTTTTTGATAATTATTGACCTTCTGAGTCTAGAGAATTGTACTTCAGTGGTTTTATTGATTTCCAGCTTAAAGCCTTGGAATACTTTGCCAAAGTAACTTTTTCAAATAATCTTGAATATTTAATTAACAGATTTATTGACAAAATTGGTCCCAGAGGCAAAGTTTTTCAGAATGAGGAGATCTATCATATGATATGAAGATTTAGTGTTTTTGAGTGAATATATGTGCATTTTCAAACAGTTTGAGGCCATTTACCATCTAAATCTTGTGTTATGAGACCTTTTCTACTGTTATAGCGCCACCTATGGATCAATCTCCATGAAACTTTGCAGCCTTGTTGAGAGTCACCTGTTACATGATTTCACCTAGTTTCATAAAGTTTTGAGTTTTCGTTTAGGTTTTATAGGCTTTGGGGTATGTTTGGCCACACCCCTTTTTCTAAATTACCCCTTTACAGCTAACCAAAGGACAAAATCCAACATTTTTTTGATAATCATTGATCTAGAGAGTCCACAGAATATTACTGCAGTGGTTTGGTTCTGATCGGGCAAAAAATCTAGGACTAGTTCGCAAAAGTAGGTTTTTAACATATTTGTGAATAACAATTGAACGATTTGATTGACAGCAATGGTTCTTGAGGCAAAGTTGTGCATTACGAGGAGATCTATCAAATGATATGCATATTGTGTTGATATGTGAAACACCACGTGATTACAGAGCCATAAAACTCGTTAGCGCCAACTAGTGGCCGATTTCTTTCAAAATTCTTATAGACCTTAAGGTTCATGAGTCGAACGTACCCAGCGAGTTTCGTTCCGATCAACATCCGTTAACCCTTTCAAATAGGTGCTTAAAATTGTTTGGCCAATGGCGGCCATGTTTTTTGAGATATGCAAATGTCCTCATAGGTACTTGTGCCCCTTCAGACCAAGACACTGCATACCAATTTTCAAGTCGATCGAGCCAACGGTTGCCTAGTTAAAGCCATTTATGTGTTTTTTCTATCTTATTGCGCCCCCAAGTGGCAGAGATGCGCAGTTTTTTTTTATTTTACCCAAAATTGAGCTCGTACATATGTGTACCAAGTTTGGTGAAGTTATCTCATTCCGTTCAAGAGTTATAGTTAAAATAGCATTTGGCCAACGTTACTATAGACGCTTTTTGGCGTACTGTTTCGCGTAAAAATTGAAATTTCAACTTTTTTTTGATAATTATTGATATTGAGTGTCCAGGGAATATTTCTGAAGTGGTTTGGTTCTGATTGGTTGAAAATCCTAGGACTAGTTCGCAAAAGTAGGTTTCGGATATAGCTCGATTTTGCGAGAAAACGGTGCGTCGTAGACCCCAAAAAGGCGCCGTGCACTTTTGTTCGGGCTAACCCAAGGATTGCTATGATGCCATGTTTTTGAGTTTATGGATAACGATTTACGATTCACGGCCAAAAACGTCCAAAATTTTTGTTTTTTGCGCTATAGCGCCCCCGTTTGGCCGATTGGGCTGAGACTTTGATAAGTTCTCCCCAAAATGAGCTCTACGATCTGTCCAAATTTCAGCTCTCTAGGCCTTACGGTTTGGGCTGCACGTTCAGTTCTAGGGCGGAAGAATAATAATAATAATAATTAAAGCTGCAAGCAGCATTTACCGGGGTTCAAGCACATTAAGGCCTCTGAGGTGGTCTGAGCCAACCTGGATGCATGGATGACAGTTAAACACATCCAAAATGGAGAACAGGCTAACAGACAGACACACACACTGAAAGTAAATGATTAGACTAATATATGTATACTCTATAAGCATATGCACACACACACACACACACACACACACACAGAAAGACACACATATACATGCACAAACATTTTGTTGCAGATATAGGTATTTGAAATAAGTGATAGGTGACAATAAACTTATTGCAAGTCTTCTCCTTTTAAGAGTTTAGATGTCGTTTTCAGGTTAAACTGTAATCACAATGTGGCAAAATAGTAAAAACTGATATATCTGTAAGAACAAAATGGAAAACATTGACTCAATGAGATTTAAAATGTTATAACAGTTACATTTTTAATGTTTTGGGATGAATTCATGAGTCATTTCAACAGTACTGTTCAACTTAACTGAATGAGCCCATTAGTGGTCTTCCACTGCCATCTAGAGGTTATAAATTGCATTTACTCAAGCAACACTGTGTTTTTAAACATAACTGTTATAGTTTTGTTTTTTGTTTTTTTGCCCAATCTCTCTTAAATATTGCGTGCTTGTTTAGAATGAAATTATGCATTATTTTACACAGTTTTAATAATTTGTGGGCTTTCTGTTTGTATTAATAGGCCTTTGTGTACACTATGCAAATAACATATTATAAAATTACTGGTTTATAATTGTCCAAATGCAATTGTTCAACATGTTTTTGATAATTATTGACCTTCAGAGTCTAGAGAATTGTACTTCAGTGGTTTTATTGATTTTCATTTTAAACCCTATCACAAGTATGCAGTGTTGAGTACTCGAGACTTGGACTCGGTCTTGGACTCGGTCTCGAGACCGTATTTTAATGGTCTCGGTCTTGTCATGGACTCGTGTGCATTTTGACTCGGTATTGACTCGGACTCGAACATATTAGGAATCGGACTTATGCCCGAGTCCACTCGAGTCCCAATCCAAATATTTCATGATTATTACTGTATGTTAATGTTTATTTAAATTGATGTATGATTGACACATCCAATGACTGGTGATTTTCTTTTGACGTGAGACGTTAGGCCAGCAACACACTGGATGCGTGGCGCAAGCGCCTCAGCTGCGTGGCGTGTCTGTTTTTAATTCGGCTCCCATGTTAACAGGTTAGATCTTGCAGACTGCCTGCGTGAGACGCTCGTAAAACCCGTGCATGCTAGAAATAGAACCGACGCCTATTTTTCACGCGACACGCGTGCATGTTGGAAGCGTTTCCAGGCAAAATATACTAGGAAAATATGTTTATATGTCATTTTGTACACAAATACATATTAATTCATGACATTTTGATATTTGAAAGTCTATAGGTTGACATAAATTCACATATAAATGTAATTTTAAAAATAAATTAATAATGGTCGATTTTCAAATATTGCACCTGTCAAACATACTCTATTTTGCCGTCAATACTGTTGATGGTGTCTTATCAGTAGGTGTGTAAAAAAATAAAAAAATAAATTTGATATTGTAATAAAAAAAATAAAGAGCCTGGTTTTTTTGGCGGCCTCCCTCTATGTCACCTACAGCCGCAGCAGCGCGCCAAGCGCCGCGTGCAGGCACGCTTCTGGTGTGTAAAGACACAGAAAACGCGAAGCAGCCACCACGCTTCTGGCACGCAGTAGAGACGCCACGCAGCCAGTGTGTCACCGGCCTTAAGTTACCCTCCTGCCTCCGTAACTAAAAAAACTTCGACTAGTGTGTATTTTACCCTGCATTAAAACGCACCATCCAGGGAAATTAGCATTAGATTATCCGTTGCTGTTACAGAAAGTGATAAAATGGTAACTGTTGTCAGTCCTCGCTTCCTCTGCGCCAGTAGAGAGAGTTTTTAGTTGGGGTGGATTGATCATGAGACCACATCGTGCTTGGTTGGGTAGCAGGATGGTCTCCTCACTTATTTTTTTGAAAAGTAATTATGCCCATCTGTAATCTTCACAACATCTAAAGTGCACATAATCCAATACATTGTAAGGATATTAGCAGTCATTAGTTAAGCTTCAAGGTTAAAAGTTATGTAAAAGCTGTTACAGTTGAACATTTACAGGTATAGTGGTACAGTAATGTTACTTATACTAAAAGTGTTATGTAGAATTACAATATAGAGTCGTACAGTAATATTATGTGTACTGGAAAGGTTATATGGATGTGTATAGTGGTACAACGATGTTATGTGAAAATGAGCACTTAATATTGACAAGTAACACTTCATAATACTAATAAAATTACCTTACATACATACCTTACATACAAATTACACCACATACTATGTGGCCCTTTTACCCTTTATTGTTTCCACCAAACATTTGACATACTCTTGAAGATTTCTTTAGGTCTTGTCTCAGACCCAATCTCTCTGGTCTCGGTCTTGACTCGGACTCGACCCTTTCTGAACTCGGTCTTGACTCGGACTCGACCCTTTCTGAACTCGGTCTTGACTCGGACTCGACCCTCTCTGGACTCGATCTGGACTCGGACTCGAATGAGCTGGTCTCGACTACAACACTGCAAGTATGCCAAAGTAACTTTTTTAAATAATCTTGAACATTTAATTAACAGCTTTATTGACAACATTGGTCCCAGAGGCAAAGTTGTTCAGAATGAGGAGATTTATCATATGATATGAAGATTTAGTGTTTTTGAGTGAATATATGAGCATTTTCAAACAATTTGAGGCCATTTACCATATAAATCTTGTGTTTTGAGACCTGTTGTACTGTTATAGCGCCACCTATGGTCTGATCTCCATGAAACTTTGCATGCTTGTTAAGAGTCACCTGTTACATGTTCTCACTGAGTTTCATAAAGTTTTGAGTTTTCGTTTAGGTTTTATAGGCTTTGGGGTATGTTTGGCCACACCCCTTTTTCTAAATTATCCCTTTACAGCTAACCAAAGGACAAAATTCAACATTTTTTTAATAATTATTGATCTAGAGAGTCCACAGAATATTACTGCAGTGGTTTGGTTCCGATCGGACAAGAAACCTAGGACTAGTTCGCAAAAGTAGGTTTTTAACATATTTGTGAATAACAATTGAACGATTTGATTGACAGCAATGGTTCTTGAGGCAAAGTTGTGCATTATGAGGAGATCTATCAAATGATATGCATATTGTGTTGATATGTGAAATACCACGTGATTACAGAGCCATAAAACTCGTTAGCGCCAACTAGTGGCCGATTTCTTTCAAAATTCTTACAGACCTTAAGGTTCATGAGTCAAACGTACCCAGCGAGTTTCGTTCCGATCAACATCCGTTAACCCTTTCAAATAGGTGCTTAAAATTGTTTGGCCAATGGCGGCCATGTTTTTTTGAGATATGCAAATGTCCTCATAGGTACTTGTGCCCCTTCAGACCAAGACACTGCATACCAATTTTCAAGTCGATCGAGCCAACGGTTGCCTAGTTATAGCAATTTATGTGTTTTTTCTATCTTATAGCGCCCCCAAGTGGCAGAGACGCACAATTTTTTTGATTTGACCAAAGATTGAGCTCATACATATGTGTACCAATTTTGGTGAACATATCTCATTCCGTTCAAGAGTTATAGTCAAAATAGCATTTGGCTAACGTTAGCATAGACGCTTTTTGGTGTACTGTTTCGCGTAAGAATTGAAATTTCCACTTTTTTTTGATAATTATTGATATTGAGTGTCCAGGGAATATTCATGAAGTGGTTTGGTTCTGATTGGTTGAAAATCCTAGGACTAGTTCGCAAAAGTAGATTTCGGATATAGCTCGATTTTGCGAGAAAACGGTGCGTCGTAGACCCCAAAAAGGCGCCGTGCACTTTTGTTCGGGTTAACCCAAGGATTGCAACAATGCCATATTTTTGAGTCTATGGCTAACGGTTTACACTTTACGGCCAAAAAGGTCCAAAATTTTTGTTTTTTGCGCTGTAGCGCCCCCGTTAGGCCGATTGGGCCGGTTCTTTGTATCTGAGTAGCGAGCAAGACTACTACGATCTGACCAAGTTTCAGCTCTCTAGGCCTTACGGTTTGGGCTGCACGTTCAGTTTTAAGGCGGAAGAATAATAATAATAATAATAATAATAATAATAATAAAAATCCTAACAAATACAATAGGGTTTCAGCACTGCGTGCTTGAACCCCTAAAAATCCTAACAAATACAATAGGGTTTCAGCACTGCGTGCTTGAACCCCTAATTAAAGCTGCAAGCAGCATTTACCGGGGTTCAAGCACATTAAGGCCTCTGAGGTGGTCTGAGCCAACCTGGATGCATGGATGACATTTAAACACATCCAAAATGGAGAACAGGCTAACAGACAGACACACACACTGAAAGTAAATGATTAGACTAATATATGTATACTCTATAAGCATATGCACACACACACACACACACACAGAAAGACACACATATACATGCACAAACATTTTGTTGCAGATATAGGTATTTGAAATAAGTGATAGGTGACAATAAACTTATTGCAAGTCTTCTCTTTTTAAGAGTTTAGATGTCATTTTCAGGTTAAACTGTAATCACAATGTGGCAAAATAGTAAAAACTGATATATCTGTAAGAACAAAATGGAAAACATTGACTCAATGAGATTTAAAATGTTATAACAGTTACATTTTTAATGTTTTGGGATGAATTCATGAATCCTTTCAACAGTAATGTTCAACTTAACTGAATGAGCCCATTAGTGGTCTTCCACTGCCATCTAGAGGTTATAAATTGCATTTACTCAAGCAACACTGTTTTAAACATAAACTGTTATAGTGTTTTTTTTTTTTTTTTTGCCCAATCTCGCTTAAATTTTGCATGCTTGTTTAGAATGAAATTATGCATTGTTTTACACAGTTTTGATAATGTGTGGGCTTTCTGTTTGTATTAATAGGCCTTTGTGTACACTATGAAAAGAACATATTA